>NC_053024.1:374531057-374739884 GCF_003073215.2 Triticum urartu
CGTGCGCGCATCTACTACCACACGTGCGCGCATCTACTACCACACGGCAGTCAAGGGGTGAATCATTTTTTTTGCTCGCAAAACATTTTTTTGCGAAATACGATGGCCCGTCCGGTGGGTCCCCGATGTCAGGTGGAGGAATCATTATTTTCCGCGTAATAAGGAGGCACTTCCTTGCTGCGGCCGTGGACCCAGCTGTCAGCCTCTCCACATACAGTACTACTCCGATGGAAGTCGTTCCTTGAAGACATTGACCATGCCGCGCCGAGAGCACCAGGGCGGTGGACGACGGCGAGGCCTAGGAAGGGGACGACACAGAGCTGGGGAAGATGCGACAGTGGATGCCCACGCAGAGAGGAGTACGAGGGTTCACTGGTTCGGCTGCGGTGTGAGGCTGTCGTTGCCGTAGGGCCTGGCCAGCGGTGGGAGTAGTAGGGGGCGGTGCGGGTTCTGCGATAGCACAGCCAGCCACGGGAGGCAGGAGCAGGAGGTCTCACCGGCACTGGTTTGGGCGGCTGGTGCAAGAACAACATCGATTGAAGAAGCAGCAGGACCGTTCAATTCAAATCTAACGGGCACTGCTGCTAGAATCATTTGTTGACTAAGTTGACAAGCCCTGCATACGCGTCAACTTAGTAGGCCCATAGGTCAGCCTCCCAACAGGTGCGCCACAGACGTCAGCAGGAGGAATCATTTTTTCGCATAATACGGAGGCAGTTGATTGCGTGCGGCCAGGCCAATGGAAGGAGTAGGGTGGGCCGATGAAGCCCCCGCGACATCACAGCAGGCCACAAGAGGTGGGAACTGGCAGTCCTGCCGGTGCTAGTTTAGGCGTCTGGAGCAGGCAGATCAGAGATTGAAGAAGCACGTCGACCGTTGGATGGACATCCAACAGTCACTGCTGCTAGAATCGTGTGTTGACTGACAAAGCATTGCGTAAACAAGTCAACCTCAAAATCTGTGGCTTGTACAACCCATTTGCTATTATTATTATTATAAATTTTACTCATTTTCTAAGTCATATGGAATTTATTGCAGCCCATTTTCCTTTTTTAGAATTGCTACCCATTTTCTGGTCAGTACCAGGGTTAAAAAAATTGAACTAAATATGTGCAAAATTTTGAAAATTCGCAAATTTTTGTTGGGGAACAAAATATTCTTAATCCAAAAATTAGAAGCCATACTAAAACAAATTTAAATATAAATTAGTACTATGTCATGTTAAATACAATGAAATATAATATATTAGTGAAGAACAAAAACAAAAAAAGAAACTAATTTCCCATTTGCTATAATTTTTTTGGAATTTTCAACCCCTTTGATATTACTTTTAACAAACACTGACCATACTCTTTGGCCAGGCCGGAATGCATCCCTCCTCGTCTTGAAATATTTGCAGCCCAGTAAGTCGGAGAAAACAAATAGGCCTAGCTTGGGTATTCTTCAAAAAGAAATACTGGGCTACCTATTTTCCCAAACAAAAAACTGTTGGGGTCGTCATGTTGTTAGATAGGCCGCAGAGACCACACGACCCAGTTTATGAAGGAAATATGCCCTAGAGGCAATAATAAAGTTATTATTTATTTCCTTATATCATGATAAATGTTTATTATTCATGCTAGAATTGTATTAATCGGAAACATGATACATGTGTGAATACATAGACAAACAAAATGTCACTAGTATGCCTCTACATGACTAGGTCGTTGATCAAAGATGGTTATGTTTCCTAACCATAGATAAAGAGTTGTCATTTGATTAACGGGGTCACATAATTAGGAAAATGATGTGATTGACTTGACACATTTCGTTAGCTTAGCACTTGATCGTTTAGTTTGTTGCTATTGCTTTCTTCATGACTTAAACATGTTCCTATCACTATGAGATTATGCAACTCCCGTTTATCAGAGGAACACTTTGTGTGCTACCAAACATCACAACGTAACTGGGTGATTATAAAGGTACTCTACAGATGTGTCCAAAGGTACTTGTTGGGTTGGCGTATTTCGAGATTAGGATTTGTCACTCCGATTGTCGGAGAGGTATCTTTGGGCCCACTCGGTAATACACATCACTTAAGCCTTGCAAGCATTGCAACTAATGAGTTGGTTGCGGGATGATGTGTTACAGAACGAGTAAAGAGACTTGCCGGTAACGAGATTGAACTAGGTATTGAGATACCGACGATCGAATCTTGGGCAAGTAACATACCGATGACAAAGGGAACAAGGTATGTTGTTATGCGGTCCGACCGATAAAGATCTTCATAGAATATGTAGGAGCCAATATGGGCATCCAGGTTCCGCTATTGGTTATTGACCAGAGAGGTGTATCGGTCATGTCTACATAGTTCTCGAACTCGTAGGCTCCGCACGCTTAACGTTCGTTGATGATATAGTATTATGAGTTATGTATGTTGGTGATCGAATGTTGTTCGGAGTTCCGGCTAAGATCACGGACATGACGAGGAACTCCGGAATGGTCCGGAGATAAAGATTGATATATGAGATAATAGTGTTTGGACTCCAGAAGGGTTCCAGAATTCACCGGAAGGGGTTCCGGGTGTTTCTCGAAATGTTTGGGTACGAGAACACTTTATTTGGGCCAAAGTGGAAAGCCCACAAGGTTTTTGGAAAGCGCAAAAGGAAGTTTTGTGGAGTCCAGGGGCCAGATGACAAGGTCCCTGGCGTCTGGGTCCAGACGCCGGGAACTCTGACATCTGGCCCTGGAGTCCCAGAAGGACTCTCGCCTTTCGGGTGAAACCGACTTTGTGGTGGCTTTTACTCCAAGTTTCGACCCCAAGGCTCAACATATAAATAGAGGGGTAGGTCTAGCACCCAAGACACATCAAGAAACACCAAGCCGCGTGCCGGCTACCACGCCCCCTCTAGTTTATCCTCCGTCATAGTTTTCGTAGTGCTTAGGCGAATCCCTGCGGAGATTGTTCTTCACCAACATCGTCACCATGCCGTCGTGCTACCGGAACTCATCTACTACTTCGCCCCTCTTGCTAGATCGAGAAGGCAAGGACATCATCAAGCTAAACGTGTGCTGAACGCGGAGGTGCCGTATGTTCGGTACTTGATCGGGATGGATCATGAAGGTGTACGACTACATCAACCGCGTTGATAAACTTTTCTGCTTATGGTCTATGAGGGTATGTAGACAACACTCTCCCCTCTCGTTGCTACGCATCACCATGATCCTGTGTTTGTAGGAAATTTTTTGAAATTACTACGTGCCCCAACAGTTTATAGCCTGCTCCTCCGAATTACTACTCAAAGAAAAGTTGTACAATTCTGTCGTTAATTGACCATACGTTGAAAATGATGTGGGTCCCAGATATCAGCAGGGTGGATTAGAGTAAAAAACGAGGGGTGGATTTGAGTAGTAAAAGAGGCGCTTGCTTGTGTTTAGGGGAACATGAGCATGTACCAGGGCCGGATTCATGTGAGACCCTTAATTATGGGCTCCTCTATTGGGCCTTCATCAGTGGGCTGCATGTTATCAACAAGTGGAAAATGTGTTTCGTACAAAAAATAGTATGTGCTACGTACGGTACGGGGCACTAAAGGATCGGACCGTGCAACGACTTCCGAAACATTGTGTTTGTCGTTCTAACAACACATTTATTCAAACAACAGACGAAATATACTACTGATTGTACATTAAAAACAACAGCGGCAACCAGGGCTGGAGGTGCAACAGAAGTAGTAAGCAGGACAGAAGACTAAAGACGCAGCTCTCTCTTCCAAACAAAACATCAGGCATCATTACAAAAGGGCTACCAAAAAAGAACAAGTGTATGCATCAAACTTAATAAAGATCCTACTACACCAAGTGTACGCATCTAACTAACTGGCTCAGTTAGATGTTACTATTTATTCAGCTGTAGAGATTGGCTAATGGCTTAAACCAGATGGGTGCCTGACGGGGGAAACTCCAGCCAGCAATTCAAAGTCTGATACTTGCGACCCTCTCTCCTACTTTGGGCTGTAGAGCGTGGCGGCACATATCAGGGTATGGTGGGTGCAGGGACGCATGGTATGCTGTGTACACACAGTTTTGCCTTATGAATGAAACCGCGCTGCCATCATGATCCTTAACGCCGGTTATCTCCTGGTTAATCGGATAATTGAGTACAAGAAACAGAGAGCGTGTACCAACGCTACTTACCAGCCTCCAGTCAAAAATTCCTGAAGTCCCAGAGAAGCTGGGATCCTGCTCAAAGACCTTGCAGTGACTGTGATTGTATTCCGCGAAACAACACGTCCGGTACGTGGGAACGATCATGAATCGTTCACCGTCGTCTGATCGAGCTAGGAACCACCTGCAACTGCCATGCCGCTTTACTTTGAAATGTTCTGGGATTAGGAAGGGTAGGGACACCAGGCGGCCTACAACATCATATCAAGTTGGAGTCAAATAAAAAAGGGCTCTTAATGTAGTCAATCTTAAGAACTGGATGTTATGAGCATGAATATTTTTTCAGTAAATGTTGACAGTATTATAAGCAAGCTATCATGATATAATAGGAAAGTAACATACTGCTGTAAGACCTATTTGTAGTGATGACTGGAGTAGGCCAGCAATACATACATCCATAGAAGGAGTCGACATCGCAAAAGGAAGTTTTGCAGTGTCTAGGGGCCAGACGCCAAGGTCCCTGTCGTCTAGGTCAGACGTCGGGAACCCTGGCGTCTGGCCCTGGAGTCCGAGAAGGGCTCTTGTCTTTCGGGTGAAACCGACTTTGTGGAGGCTTTTACTCTAAGTTTCCACCCCAAGGCTCAACATATAAGTAGAGGGGTAGGGCTAGCACCCAGGACACATCAAGAAACACCAAGCAGTGTGTCGGCTACCCCGTCCCCTCTAGTTTATCCTCCGTCATAGTTTTCGTAGTGCTTAGGCGAAGCCCTGCGCAGATTGTTCTTCACCAACACCGTCACCACACCGTCGTGCTGCCGAAACTCATCTACTACTTCGCCCCACTTGCTGGATTGAGATGGTGAGGACGTCATCGAGCTGAATGTTTGCTGAACGCGGTGGTGCCATACGTTCGATACTTGATCAGGACGGATCATGAAGGTGTACGACTACATCAACCGTGTTGATAAACTTTTCTGCTTACGGTCTACGAGGGTACGTAGACAACACTCTCCCCTCTCGTTGCTATGCATCACCATGATCCTGTGTGTGCGTAGGAATTTTTTTGAAATTACTATGTTCCCCAATAGTTTATAGCCTGCTCCTCCAAACTACTACTCAAAAAAAAGTTGTGCAATTCTGTCGTTAATTGACTATACGTTGAAAATGATGTGGGTCCCAGATATCAGCAGGGTGGATTAGAGTAAAAAACGAGGAGTGGATCTGAGTAGTAAAAGAGGCGCTTGCTTGTGTTCGGGAGTGGACCTAGTGGGTCCGTACTGTCATACTCGCAACTACAGTCCTCTCCCGATTCACTATGTTGACAGGGCCGAACGGTGGCACCGCGGCAAGCGCACCAAGGCGGAGGATAAAGTGCTGTCACCAACGTGCTGGGTTGGACATTCTTATTGAAAAATAAAAATGAACCTGAACTATTTACGACTTTGACTATGATTTGCATGGGTCCGCTGGTTGCAGGATGAAAATGGTGGGAGAAACAAGACTGGTCGCTATCTTTGCCTAAGAATAATATCGATTGAACGTAACGAAACTATCATAGGAAATAATATCCTCCTATTAAATCGTGAATTTATAGAACAGGTGCACGAGCATTTATCTTTATTTATATATTTATTTATTTACTTATTTATGTTTAGGGGAACATGAGAATGTACCAGGGCCGGATTCGTGTGAGAGCCTTAATTATGGGCTCCTCTATTGGGCCTTCATCAGTGGCCTACATGTTATCAACAAGTGGAAAATGTGTTTGGTACCAAAAATAGTATGCGCTACGTACGGTACGGGGCACTAAAGGATCAGACCGTGCAACGACTTCCAAAACATTGTGTTTGTCGTTCTAACAACACATTTATTCAAACAACAGACGAAATATACAACTGATTGTACATTAAAAACAACAGCGGCAACCAGGGCTGGAGGTGCAATAGAAGTAGTAAGCAGGCCAGAAGACTAAAGACGCAGCTCTCTCTTCCAAACCAAACATCAGCCATCATTACAAAAGGGCTACCAAAAAAGAACAAGTGTATGCATCAAACTAAATAAAGATCCTACTACACCAAGTGTATGCATCTAACTAACTTGCTCTGTTAGACGTTACTATTTATTAAGCTGTAGAGATTGCTGATGGCTTAAACCAGATGGGTGCCTGACGGGGGAAACTCCAGCCAGCAATACAAAGTCTGATACTTGCGACCCTCTCTCCTACTTTGGGCTGCAGAGCGTGGCGGCACATATCAGGGTATGGTGGGTGCAGGGACGCATGGTATGCTGTGTACACACAGTTTTGCCTGATGAACGAAACCGCGCTGCCATCATGATCCTTGACGTCGGTTATCTCCTGGTTAATCGGATAATTGAGTCCGAGAAACAAGGAGCGTGTACCAAGGCTACTTACCAGCCTCCAGTCAAAAATTCTTGAAGGCCCAGAGAAGCTGGGATCCTGCTCAAAGACCTTGTAGTGATTGTGATTGTATTCTGCGAAACAACATGTCCGGTACGTGGGAACAATCATGAATCGTTCACCGTCGTCTGACCGAGCCAGGAACCACCTGAAACTGCCATGCCGCTTTTCTTTGAAAGGTTCTGGGATTAGGAAGGGTGGGGACACCAGGCGGCCTACAACATCATATCAAGTTGGAATCAAATAAAAAAGGGCTCTTAATGTAGTCAATCTTAAGAACTGCATGTTATGAGCATGGATATTTTTTCAGTAAATGTTGACAGTATTATAAGCAAACCATCATGATATCATAGGAAAGTAACATATTATTGTAATACTCGTTTGTAGTGATGACTGGAGTAGGCCAGCAATACATAGAGCCATAGAAGGAGTCGACATCGCAAAAGGAAGTTTTGCGGTGTCCAGGGGCCAGACGCCAAGGTCCCTGTTGTCTGGGTCCAGACGTCGGGAACCCTGACGTCTGGCCGTGTAGTCCGAGAAGGGCTCTTGTCTTTCGGGTGAAACCGACTTTGTGGAGGCTTTTACTCCAAGTTTTGGCCCAGGGCTCAACATATAAATAGAGGGGTAGGGCTAGCACCCAGAACATCATCAAGAAACACCAAGCAGTGTGCCGGCTACCCCATCCCCTGTAGTTTATCCTCCGTCATAGTTTCTGTAGTGCTTAGGCGAAGCCCTGCGGAGATTGTTCTTCACCAATACCGTCACCACGCCGTCGTGCTGCCGGAACTCATCTACTACTTCGAACCTGTTGGTGGATCGAGATGGTGAGGACGTCATCAAGCTGAATGTGTGCTGAACGCGGAGGTGCCGTACGTTCGGTACTTGATCGGGACGGATCATGAAGGTGTACGACTACATCAACCGCGTTGATAAACTTTTCTGCTTACGGTCTACGAGGGTACGTAGACAACACTCTCCCCTCTCGTTGCTATGAATCTCCATGATCCTGTGTGCGCGTAGGAATTTTTTTGAAATTACTACGTTCCCCAACAGTGGCATCCGAACCTGGTTTTATGCGTAGATGTTATATGCATGAGTAGAACACAAGTGAGTTGTGGGCGATACAAGTCATACTTCTTACCAGCATGTCATACTTTGGTTCGGCGGTATTTTTGGATGAAGCGGCCCGGACCGACATTATGTGTACGCTTACGCGAGACTGGTTCTACCGACGTGCTTTGCACATAGGTGGCAGGCGGGTGTCAGTTTCTCCAACTTTAGTTGAACCGAGTGTGGCTACGCCCGGTCCTTGAGAAGGTTAAAATAGCACTAACTTGACAAACTATCGTTGTGGCTTTGATGCGTAGGTAAGAACGGTTCTTGCTTAGCCTATAGCAGCCACGTAAAACTTGCAACAACAAAGTAGAGGACGTCTAACTTGTTTTTGTAGGGCATGATGTGATGTGATATGGTTAAGGAATGATGCTATATTTTATTGTGTGAGATGATCATGTTTTGTAACCGAGTTATCGACAACTGGAAGGAGACATATGGTTGTCGCTTTATTGTATGCAATGCAAATGCCATGTAATGCTTTACTTTATCACTAAGCGGTAGCGATAGTCGTAGAAGCATAAGTTGGCAAGACGACAATGATGCTATGATGGAGATCAAGGTGTTGCACCGGTGATGATGGTGATCATGACGGTGGTTCGAAGATGGAGATCACACGCACAAGAAGATGATGGCCATATCATATCACTTATATTGATTGCATGTGATGTTTATCTTTTATGCATCTTATCTTGCTTTGATTGACGGTAGCAGTATAAGATGATCTCTCACTAAATTATCAAGAAATAAGTGTTCTCCCTGAGTATGCACCGTTGTGAAAGTTCTTCGTGCTGAGACACCACGTGATGATCAGGCGTGATAGGCTCTATGTTCAAATACAACAGGTTCAAAACAGTTGCACATGCGGAATACTTAGGTTAAACTTGACGAGCCTAGCATATAACAGATATGGCTTCGAAACACGGAGACCGAAAGGTCGAGCGTGAATCATATAGTAGATATGATCAACATAGTGATGTTCACCATTGAAACTACTCCATCTCACGTGATGGTCGGGCATGGTTTAGTTGATATGGATCACGTGATAACTTAGAAGATTAGAGGGATGTCTATCTAAGTGGGAGTTCTTAAGTAATATGATTAATTGAACTTAAATTTATCATGAACCTAGTACATGATAGTTTCTTGCTTGTCAATGTTGATTGTAGATAGACGGCTCGTGTTGTTGTTCTGTTAAATTTTAATGCATTCCTTGAGAAAGCAAAGTTGAAAGATGATGGTAGCAATTACACGGACTGGGTCAGTAACTTGAGAATTATCCTCATTGCTGCACAAAAGAATTACGTCCTGGAAGCACCGCTAGGTGTACCACCTGCGCCAGCAACTGTAGACATTGTGAATGCCTGGCAGTCACGTGTTGATGACTACTCGATAGTTCAATGTGCCATGCTTTACGGCTTAGAACTGGGACTTCAACGACGTTTTGAACGTCCTAGAGCATATGAGATGTTCCAGGAGTTGAAGTTAATATTTCAAGGAAATGTCCGGATTGAGAGATATGAAGTCTCCAATAAGTTCTATAGCTGCAAGATGGAGGAGAATAGTTATGTCAGTGAGCATATACTCAGAATGTCTGGGTACTACAATCACTTGATTCAACTGGGAGTTAATCTTCCGGATGATAGCGTCATTGACAGAATTCTTCAATCACTGCCACCAAGCTACAAGAGCTTCGTGATGAACTATAACATGCAAGGGATGAATAAGATGATTCCCGAGCTCTTCGCAATGCTAAAGGCTGCGGAGGTAGAAATCAAGAAGGAGCATCAAGTGTTGATGGTTAATAAGACCACCAGTTTCAAGAAAAATGGCAAAGGGAAGAAGAAGGGAAACTTCAAGAAGAACGGCAAACAAGTTGCTGCTCAAGAGAAGAAACCCAAGTTTGGACCTAAGCCTGAGACTGAGTGCTTCTACTGCAAGCAGACTGGTCACTGGAAGCGGAACTGCCCCAAGTATTTGGCGGATAAGAAGGATGGCAAGGTGGATAAAGGTATATGTGATATACATGTTATTGATGTGTACCTTACTAATGCTCGTAGTAGCACCTGGGTATTTGATACTGGTTCTGTTGCTAATATTTGCAACTCGAAACAGGGGCTACGGATTAAGCAAAGATTGTCTAAGGACGAGGTGACGATGCGCATGGGAAATGGTTCCATAGTCGATGTGATCGCAGTCGGCACGCTACCTCTACATCGACCTTCAGGATTAGTTTTAGACCTGACTAATTGTTATTTGGTGCCAGCGTTGAGCATGAACATTATATCTGGATCTTGTTTAATGCGAGACGGTTATTCATTTAAATCAGAGAATAATGGTTGTTCTATTTATATGAGTAATATCTTTTATGGTCATGCACCCTTGAAAAGTGGTCTATTCTTATTGAATCTCGATAGTAGTGATACACATATTCATAATATTGAAGCCAAAAGATGCAGAGTTGATAATGATAGTGCAACTTATTTGTGGCACTGCTGTTCAGGTCATATCGGTATAAAGCGCATGAAGAAACTCCATACTGATGGACTTTTGGAACCAATTGATTATGAATCACTTGGTACTTGCTAACCGTGCCTCATGGGCAAAATGACTAAAACGCCGTTCTCCAGAACTATGGAGAGAGCAACAAATTTGTTGGAAATCATACATACAGATGTGTGTGGTCCGATGAATATTGAGGCTCGCGGTGGGTATCGTTATTTTCCCACCTTCACAGATGATTTAAGCAGATATGGATATATCTACTTAATGAAACATAAGTTTGAAACATTTGAAAAGTTCAAAGAGTTTCAGAGTGAAGTTGAAAATCATTGTAACAAGAAAATAAAGTTTCTACGATCTAATCATGGAGGAGAATATTTGAGTTACGAGTTTGGTCTTCATTTGAAATAATGTGGAATAGTTTCGCAACTCATGCCACCCGGAACACCAAAGCGTAATGGTGTGTCCAAATGTTGTAATCGTACTTTACTAGATATGGTGCGATCTATGATGTCTCTTACTGATTTACCGCTATCATTTTGGGGTTATTCTCTAGAGACAACTGCATTCACCTTAAATAGGGCACCATCAAAATCCGTTGAGATGACGCCTTATGAACTATGTTTTGGCAAGAAACCGAAGTTGTCGTTTCTTAAATTTTGGGGTTGCGATGCTTATGTGAAAAAGCTTCAACCTGATAAGCTCGAACCCAAATTGGAGAAATGTGTCTTCATAGGATACCCAAAAGATACTGTTGGGTACACCTTCTATCATAGATCCGAAGGAAAGACTTTTTTTGCTAAATTTGGAATCTTTCTAGAGAAGGAGTTTCTCTCGAAAGAAGTGAGTGGGAGGAAAGTAGAACTTGATGAGGTAACTGTACCTGCTCCCTTATTGGAAAGTAGTTCATCACAGAAACCGGTTCCTGTGACACCTACACCAATTAGTGAGGAAGTTAATCATGATGATCATGAAACTTCAGATCAAGTTGTTACTAAACCTCGTAGGTCAACAAGAGTGAGATCCGCACCAGAGTGGTATGGTAATCCTATTCTGGAGGTTATGCTGCTAGACCATGACGAACCTATGAACTATGAAGAAGAGATGGTGAGCCCAGATGCCGCAAAATGGCTTGAAGCCATGAGAACTGAGATGGGATCCATGTATGAGAAAAAGTGTGGACTTTGGTTGACTTGCCCGTTGATCGGCAAGCCATCGAGAATAAATGGATCTTCAAGAAGAAGACTGACGCTGATGGTAATGTTACTGTCTATAAAGCTCAACTTGTTGCAAAAGGTTTTTGACAAGTTCAAGGGATTGACTATGATGAGACCTTCTCACCTGTAACGATGTTAAAGTCTGTCCGAATCATGTTAGCAATTGCCGCATTTTATGATTATGAAATTTGGCAAATGGATGTCAAAACTGCATTCCTGAATGGATTTCTAGAAGAAGAGTTGTATATGATGCAACCGGAAGGTTTTGTCGATCCAAAGGGAGCTAACAAAGTGTGCAAGCTCCAGCGATCCATTTATGGACTGGTGCAAGCCTCTCGGAGTTGGAATAAATGTTTTGATAGTGTGATCAAAGCATATGGTTTTATACAGACTTTTGGAGAAGCCTGTATTTACAAGAAAGTGAGTGGGAGCTCTGTAGCATTTCTAATTTTATATGTGGATGACATATTGTTGATTGGAAATGATATAGAATTTCTGGATAGCATAAAAGTATATTCTAATAAAAGTTTTTCAATGAAAGACCTCGGTGAAGCTGCTTATATATTGGGCATCAAGATCTATAGAGATAGATTGAGACGCTTAATTGGACTTTCACAAAGCACGTACCTTGACAAAGTTTTGAAGAAAATGAAGGTCATTCCCTATGCCTCAGCCATAGGCTCTATCATGTATGCAATGCTATGTACCAGACCTCATGTGTGCCTTGCTATTAGTTTAGCAGGGGGTACCAAAGTAATCCAGGAGTGGATCACTGGACAGCAGTCAAGAACATCCTGAAATACCTGAAAAGGACGAAGGATATGTTTCTCATTTATGGAGGTGACAAAGAGCTCTTCGTAAATGGTTACGTCGATGCAAGCTTTGACACTGATCCGGACGATTCTAAATCGCAAACCGGATACGTGTTTTTATTAAACGGTGGAGTTGTCTATTGGTGCAGTTCTAAACAAAGCGTCATAGTGGGATCTACATGTGAAGCGGAGTACATAGCTGCTTCAGAAGCAGTTAATGAAGGAGTCTGGATGAAGGAGTTCATATCCGATCTAGGTGTCATACCTAGTGCATCGGGTCCAATGAAAATCTTTTGTGACAATACTAGTGCAATTGCTTTGGCAAAGGAATCCACATTTCACAAGAGAACCAAGCACATCACGAGACGCTTCAACTCCATCCGGGACCAAGTCTAGGTGGGAGACATAGAGATTTGCAAGATACATACGGATCTAAATGTTGCAGACCCGTTGACTAAGCCTCTTCCACAAGCAAAACATGATCATCACCAAGGCTCCATGGGTGTTAGAATCATTACTTTGTAATCTAGATTATTGACTCTAGTGCAAGTGGGAGACTAAAGGAAATATGCCCTAGAGGCAATAATAAAGTTATTATTTATTTCCTTATATCATGATAAATGTTTATTATTCATGCTAGAATTGTATTAACCGGAAACATGATACTTGTGTGAATACATAGACAAACAGAATGTCACTAGTATGCCTCTACTTGACTAGCTCGTTGATCAAAGATGGTTATGTTTCCTGACCATAGACAAAGAGTTGTCATTTGATTAACGGGGTCACATCATTAGGAGAATGATGTTTCCTGAAATGTTTGGGTACGAGAACACTTTATTTGGGCCAAAGGGGAAAGCCCATAAGGGTTTTGGAAAGCGCAAAACGAAGTTTTGCGGAGTCCAAGGGACAGACGCCAAGGTCCCTGGCGTCTGGGTCCACACGCTAGGAACCCTGGCGTCTAGCCCTGGAGTCTGAGAAGGACTCTTGCCTTTCGGGTGAAACCGACTTTGTGGACGCTTTTACTCCAAGTTTCGACCCCAAGGCTCAACATATAAATAGAGGGGTAGGGCTAGCACCCAACACACATCAAGAAACACCAAGCCGTGTGCTGGCTACCCCGTCCGCTCTAGTTTATCCTCCATCATAGTTTTCATAGTGCTTAGTCGAAGCCCTACGGAGATTGTTCTTCACCAACACCGTCACCACGCCGTCATGCTGCCGGAACTCATCTACTACTTCGCCCCTCTTGCTGGATCGAGAAGGTGAGTACGTCATCGAGTTGAACGTGTGCTGGACGCGGAGGTGTCGTATGTTCGGTACTTGACCGAGACGGGTCATGAAGGTGTACGACTACATCAAGTGCGTTGATAAACGCTTCCGCTTACGGTCTATGAGGGTACGTAGACAACACTCTCCCCTCTTGTTTCTATGCATCACCATGATCCTGTGTGTGTAGGAATTTTTTTGAAATTACTACGTTCCCCAACAGTTTGGAGCCTGCTCCTCCAAATTACTACTCAAAAAAAGTTGTACAATTCTGTCGTTAATTGATTATACGTTGAAAATGATGTGGGTCCCAAATATCAGCAGGATGGATTAGAGTAAAAAACGAGGGGTGCATCTGAGTAGTAAAAGAGGCCCTTGCTTGTGTTCGGGAGTGGACCTGGTGGGTCCGTACTGTCATACTCACAACTACATTCCTCTCCCGATTCACTATGTTGACAGGGCCGGATGACGGCGCCGCGGCGAGCGCACCAAGGCGGTGGATAAAGTGCTGTCACCAATGTGCTGGGTTGGACATTCTTATTGAAAAACCGAGGGAAACTCCAGCCAGCAATTCGAAGTCTGATACTTGCGACCCTCTCTCCTACTTTGGGTTGTCGAGCGTGGCGGCACAAATCAGGGTATGGTGGATGCAGGGACGCATGGTATGCTGTGTACACACAGTTTTGCCTGATGAACGAAACCGCGCTGCCATCATGATCCTTGATGTCGGTTATCTCCTGGTTAATCGGATAATTGAGTCCGAGAAACAAGGAGCGTGTACCAAGGCTACTTACCAGCCTCCAATCAAAAATTCCTGAAGGCCCAGAGAAGCTGGGATCCTGCTCAAAGACCTTGTAGTGACTGTGATTGTATTCTGCGAAACAACACGTCCGGTACGTGGGAACAATCATGAATCGTTCACCATCGTCTGATCGAGCCAGGAACCACCTGCAACTGCCATGCCGCTTTTCTTTGAAAGGTTCTGGGGTTAGGAAGGGTAGGGACACCAGGCAACCTACAACATCATATCAAGTTGGAGTCAAATAAAAAAGGGCTCTTAATGTAGTCAATCTTAAGAACTGCATGTTATGAGAATAAATATTTTTTTAGTAAATGTTGAAAGTATTATAAGCAAGCCATCATGATATCATAGGAAAGTAACACACTGCTGTAACACCCGTTTGTAGTGATGACTGGGGTAGGCCAGCAATACGTACAGCCGTAGGAGTCGACAACGTAAATGAAGCCCTTGTGTTCAATGGCATCAGAGAACCATTGAGGATGTATTATACTGCGATGTATGTGCAGATTTATCCAATTACCGCAGTGACCTATCAGATAGGCGAGACCGCGGTTGAAGAACGCAATTAGCCTGAAGTCTTTATAATTCGCAGATCTTGTGGGCACGTGGCAGATTACAACCTTGAGCAAATAAAACATGGTATCATATTGGCTACTTTAAGATTCCGAGTATTCTGGGCCGCGGTGCCAAAGCAGTGCAATATTAATCGAAGGAAGGGTATCAATCGCCGGGTGTAGACCTCCACGAGCATCCAGCTGCCGCGACCGTCAACGAGCACTATCCAAGACGTGTTCATGCCGACCCAGTACATACCGTTAATGTAGTTGAGCATGAAGGGGATCGGATCGCAGTCAAGGGGGTTGATGCTCACCACCCTACGATCATTATGCTGCGTGACACGCCATTTCTGAAAATCAGGCGGCATCAGCAAGCATGGAGCTGGCTTAAAAAGCTCCGGCCTGAGGGCTTTGAGTAAACGGTACAGCCCCGACGAGCACGCGGCGAGCGACATGGTACTGAGATTGTCCACACACGAAACAATGTGCTTTATCACCTCTGTGGGGAGCGAATTCCAGCCACTCTTTCGGCGGACGTTGCTCGGTTCTGCCATTGTTAGTGCTTGCGTTTCAGACGAGGGGAGGCGCCTTAGTGGGGATGGAAGATTGTACGAGATTATGTGCGGACAAAGATGGAGAAGCGAATTTGTGCTGCGAGAAGTGGATAGGTGATGATGACTACATCATGCCGCTTGACTTACGAGACACATACCAGCAGCATAGGGTCATATCGGTCCCAGATAACTTGCTTGAGTGATCACAGTACTGGTACTCCCTACAGTACCTACTACTATGACCTAACTTGCTTGAGTAGAGTAGTAGTGGAGTAGGACTGGAGGAGTAGTATATTCTAATCTAAAATAGTTAAAAAGTTCAATGACCGAGCATGGAACGACTATGAACCGCCATCGGTGCTAACTCCAATCCCCAGCAAACGTTTGCTGGGAGACGTGTAAGGGTGGCATTTTTGTCAAATACCATGGCTTAAAAACATGCCACCGTCAGATGGAAATCTGACGGTTACGTGGGATTTGCCAGGATTGAGCTCGTGGCGAACAATCGCCAGATATCATTACTAAAAAAGGTTAAAACACCCGGGGCTATAACTTGCACCGGCTGACCACTAACAATGATACTAACATAGTTGGAAAATGGTCAAAGATTGTGTCTATGTGGTGTTTGGAATTATATGCAGAAAAATTAGCAAGATGCCCATGCATTGCACGGAACATCAGGATGCATTTTTTTTACAAAACACCTGTTGTGATTGACCCATGCAGGAGTAATCCCATGAGTAAAAACTAATGATATCTTGAGAATTTTATCGGAAAATGGTATGTTGACCATTTGATCAAAAATGGTATCTCAAGAAAGATGATAGATAAGGTGAGGAGGAGTGGGGCGTGGTGGTGACTAGTGGTCGGACTGGGCGGAGGCATGGGGATGGACGGGGCCGGCAACGACCACTATGCTAGATTGTTCCAGAGACTTCCTTTTTTAATTGCTCAGCAATGAGGTTGTGGTAGATAAGGATGAATGAGGCAAGGCCTTATATGTAAATGTGGAGAGAGGTGCAGATATCTTTTGTAAAATTGTCATTTTTTGCTTTTTATCTGTCAGATATAGATCGGACAGTCTATATTATAAGATGGCAGGCACACCATCATCACTAACTCGGTTTTTTGTCTACTTCTACTCCCATAAAAGACTTAGTTGGTGATGATGGTGTGTCTGCCATCCGCCATTTCTGACCATTAGATCTGCATCTAATGGCTGTGATGTAAGTTGTGGCTTTTTGCAACAATTCCCACTTCTCTGCTCTGGTCTACACAAAACCCCTTAGTATCTTGAAACCAACCACATTTCTCCCTTACATCATCAAAACAGCCCAAAGAATATATTTGGAGTGAAACATAAGATATTTTTAGTGATATGTATATCAAAACTAAACTGTTTTCTTTCAAATTTGTGAATATGTATTATTCTACTTTGGATCCGATGCAACAGACGGGCTCATTGTTATAAAGGTTTATCTCTTGCATTGTAGAGACTAGGGAGGAGCACCATCTACTGCTTTGTGGGCTACTCCCTTGCTCCATTCGGCGGCCACAACGTCCCCTATAGCCACTCCCTCCTGCGGTCCATTCTGCGGGCGCTGTTGAAATTTGGGGAGCGCACTCTTGCGACTGCTAGCAGCGATGACTTCACCGACGATGACTTCTTCCCCGACCTCGGCAACCTCTTCCTCAATGACATGGGTGACAACCTCAATGCCAACGGTGCTGCTCCCGTTGCATCGTATGTGTTTCTGTCCATCCTGTTTGAAATCATGGTAGAATTCATGTTTCTAGTCTGTGTCCTAGATTCGATCTGTTCATCTACTAAGCTAGTCCACATGATTAGTTTAATCTCTATTATAGCCGTCATGATTTATTTTGTGCTTATTCAGACTAAATCTCATAGTAACTTGCTCATATATTCAACTGGCGCATCGTCCCCTACAGCCACTCCCGTTTCATGGACGGCCTGGTCGATGCCTCTAAAGAGCCCTTCTCCACTGCTATGAGTGCCCGATGCCGCTTTGGGGCTCACCGGCGGATCTCGTGCATCACCCACGCAGGCATCTGTCCATCACTAATGGCCTGCGGTGAAGAACATCAAGTACGAGACATGCTACCCGTTCACCGTGCCGGAGTCGCTGGAGGATCATCTCTGCCTGCTAGTCTCAGAGGAGGATGACAGCATCTTCCTCTTGATCGTGGGCACCGGAGAGGCCCATGCAGGCCGCCGCCCCGTCTCTGTAGTGTGTGTCAGGGGCAATGCCACTGATGCTGACACTGACATGAGGCCGATGTACGGGTGCGTGCTCACTATTACTACCCCTCGCAGGTACGTGGGTGGCGACACTGGCTACGTCAAGCTGACTAGGACTGTGCCGAGATGGGACCTTCCTGCCGATGTGGACATGGAAGATGCATGGCATGATTTTACCCCCGACAATGTGCATGGGGAATCCAAGCAGGTTCACCTGTACATATGCATTACCAAGTTAAATGTTGATCATTACTCTTCGCTCAATGTAATCCGATGTGTAAGCATGTGGAGACTCCATGCATGATCTTGCTCTATTGGAGTATCACGCATGAATAAAAGTGTATCCATGTATGGTTTAGTCTAGAATCTTCCATGTATGAAATTTTTACTACAATACTGGTGAAAGACTTATGATGAACCATTTCTTACATCTCCTCTGCCCCCTTCCAAGTTATCCTGATTTAATCCCTCCATCTAGGTGTATAAGGGCATGGTTAATACTTAATAGTATAAGAAAGTGCCATGTCATCTATAGCCAACATGTATAACAATCGATACTCAAAATCTAATTCTTAAAGAAAATTTCTTGCAAAGCACAATAAGTGTTATTTCTTCACAAGTTTTGGATGCAGGTTGAACAGTTGAACGCTTTTGTTTGCAAAAGATACTTTTTTATCCATTTCACCCAGATGTTTGTGAGCTGTAGAGATGAAATAATATCCGAAGAAACCTATCGATACCCGTTACACGTGCATTGCCCTATCAGAATAATATCTGAAGAAACCTATCGATACACGTTACACGTGAGATGACCCCCACATCCTTTGTCAAAATAAACAACTCCCAGATCAATGCATTGCCCTGTTCCGTGTAACGCACGGGCACCTTACTATAGATTAGTAGGACCAAAAATTGAACTAACATTATATATAGTACGATAAATGCTGATGCATGTCACCTAAATTATATCATTGAAAACTATGTTAAAATAGGAATCCAACGATATAGTTTTTGTTGACATGCACTAACATTTTGTCAGTTAAATCTTCAGTCAAATTCAATGGGGGACTAATAAACCACGACCGATGTAGTACTAGTCTAGAGGGCGGCGATGCATGCGAGTCTCACCCCGCTCGTGGCGCGGCAGTAAAGACGTCATATCACAAAACCTAACCACTCCCAATAATAAGTGGCCTGGTAAAATAAACGGACAAGTAACCATCACATCCCTCCATCTTTTTTGCATTTCATCTCTCTGCATTTACTTTCTCTGGTTCATCTCGCACACTCAATCTCTAGCTACTACTCCTAGTATCCCTAGCTACTGCTCCTAGGGCCAGTTCTTTTGGCGTCTTAAAAAATAAGTCGTCTCTTCCCCGTCTTTTCCCATAAGACTAGTCACAGTGGAGAGTAACATTAAGGCCCTATTTAGTTCATAAGTCCTAGGACTTTTCTAGTCCCAATTAAAAAGTCCCTAGTCCCTAAAAAGTCCCTCCCTATTTGTTTCCAGGGAGTAAAAAGTCCCTAGTCCCTCCCTACAGGTTATTAAATAACCATGTTACCCCTAGTATACAGAAAAATAACAACCAAGCAACACCATGGGCCGGCGGGGCAATGAGTGCAGGGAGGGGCATTGTTGGAAAAGTCTCAAAAAGTCCCAAATAAGACTCTCCTTGAGAGTCTTCTTCATTTAGTCCCAAAAAGCAACTTTTAGTCCCTAGTAGTCCCTCCTGTTTGGTTAAAAAGTCTCTAAGAGGGACTTTGTCCCTACACCAAAAATGACCAAAAAATGTGAGGAGAGTTATAAATAAAGAAAAACCACAAGTTCCTGCTACCACTGTGAGCACAATAAGTCAAGACCATGCGTAATTAATTATATTTTGGTTATTTTTTGTGTTGTAAAATGCCAGCCGGCTCGCGGAAGGAAGTGTTGCCGGCACACGCGCGGATTCAATGGAGGCAGTCCATGCAGTCTGAAGCCGGTTGCATGTGGCTAGGAGGCGTGTTGAGCCCGGCCTGCAGCGAGGGGGGCCCTCTTGGCCAGCGTGCCGGTTCAGTGCCTGCGCTATGAGAGGTCACGTCCGTGTTAGAGAAATCACTCCCTCTAGTCCTTTTTTGTTTGGATATAACAAAATTTCTTTTTCCATTCACATTTTACAAGTAAAATTCATGGACAAACTTTGACCCAAAGTATGATGGGGACTAGTAAACTGGAACGGAGGAAGTAGTTTTTTATCAAAGATGGGTTTCCCCCTTCTGATTTTCATTACTGAAAACCAACATCTAAACCATAGTATTTGCCCTAGAACTACCAGGTTAAACATCTCACAACATAAACCCATACAACCATATGCCAATGAGGTAGTAGTTATGAATTCCATTTTTGCTCCATACCAATCATTCTAAAAACTACTTAGTACTTATAACGCGCCATTGAATATCGGAACTCTTACCCCGCTAAAAATGTTATTTTAAATGTGGCTACTCAATATGTGGCAATTGGCGAGCCACCGCCTCCAGTTCGTTCACCTGTGGACCCGACCATCAACTCCTACCGATCAAATTATGACACGAGCTGACTATTCCTACAAAGGTGCGCTCCACCACATAGCCGGTACCCGCGCATTCAGCAATCAAGCACCTAGGGTTTTAGGGTTTATTTGTTAACGGTGTGTATCACCCACAATGCGGCTATATCTCCCACGTGTCGGGGCACAAATTAGAGGCATAGCCGCATAGTAGGCTTGTTGCAAGAGGGGTAATCTTTACACATCCCATGTAGTGAATAAGAAAGGGATAAAGAGTCGGCTTAAAATCGCCACTTCACACAATACATAAATAGTTCATACATCAACCAAGGTACAAACAAAGGTCCGACTATGGAACCAAAATAAAGAAAGATGACCCCAAATGCTAGATCCCCGATCGTCCCAACTGGGCTGCTCTACTGATCAACAGGAAACAAAACAACACAACGAACAATATCGTCATCGAGCTCCCACTTGATCTCGGTTGCGTCACCTGCACTGGTATGATCGGCACCTGCAACTATTTGGAAGTATTTGTGAGTCACGAGGACTCAACAATCTCACACCCGCGAGATCAAGACTATTTAAGCTTATGGGTAGGGTAAGGCAATGAGGTGGAGCTGCAGCAAGAACTAAGCATATATGGTGGCTAACATACTCAAATAAGAGCAAGAAGAGAAGCAACGCAACGGTCGAAAAGCTAGAACTGATCAAGAAGTGATCCTGCAACTACTTACGCACAAACATAACACAAGAACCGTGTTCACTTCCCGGACTCCGCCAAAAAGAGACCATCACGGCTACAAATGCGGTTGATGCATTTTAATTAAGTTAAGTGTCAAGTTCTCTACAACCGGATATTAACAAATTCCCATCTGCCACATAACCGCGGGCATGGCTCTCGAAAGTTTATACCCTGCGGGGGTGTCCTAGCTTAGCCCATCATAAGCTCTCACGGTCAACGAAGGATATTCCTTCTCCCGGGAAGACCCGATCAGTCTCGGAATCCCGGTTACAAGATATCTCGACAATGGTAAAACAAGACTAGCAAAGCCGCCCGGATGTGTCGACAAATCCTGATAGGAGCTGCACATATCTCGTTCTCAGGGCACACCGGATGAACACTACGTGCAGCTAAAACCAACCCTCAAGTTTCCCCGAGGTGGCACTGCAAGTGGCTCTATTTTGGACCAACACTCAGAGGAGCACTGGCCCGGGGGGTTAAAATAAAGATGACCCTCGAGCTTCAGAAATCCAAGGGAAAAAGGCTTAGGTTGTTAGGCAAATGTAAAACCAAGGTTGGGCCTTGCTGCAGGAGTTTTATTCAAAGTGAACCGTCAAGGGGTTCCCATACCACCCAACCACGTAAGGAACGCAAAATCAAGGAACATAACACCGGTATGACGGAAACTAGGGCGGCAAGAGTGGAACACAACACCGGGCATAAGGACGAGCCTTCCACCCTTTACCAAGTATATAGATGCATTAATTAAATAAGAGATATTGTGATATCCCAACATATCCATGCCCCAACATGGAAATCTTCAACTTCACCTACAACTAACAATGCTATAAGAGGGGCTGAGCCAAAGCGGTAACTTAGCCAAACAACGGTATGCTAGGAAGGTGGGTTAGAGGCTTGACATGGCAATATGGGAGGCAAGATATAGCAAGTGGTAGGTAGCGCGACATGGCGATAGAGCGAACAACTAGCAAGCAAAGATAGAAGTGATTTCGAGGGTATGGTCATCTTGCCTGAGATCCCGCAAGGAAGAAGAACGAGTCCATGAAGAAGACAAACAGACGTAGTCGAACGGATCCTCACAACTCCGAAATGAACCCGAAGATAACGAGAGAAGCAACCCGGAAAGAAGCAAGCAACATAATAAACAACCATCACATAAGAATGGCATGATGCGCAAACAAGTATGATTCATGTCCGGTTTAAAGAGGCATGGCATGGCAAAGTGCACAAGAAAAACTACAAGTTAAGTGGAGCACAATATGCAACGAGTTGCATATTGACAAAACACCACATTCAAACATTTAGTTCACTCTTGTTTATGTACCCAACAATATTAAATGTTGTTAAACATGTCAAGAGGTGAGGCATAATAAAACTACCTACCTAGGCAAGTATAAATGAGGCTGGAACAACAAACAATGATTCTGGTAAACCCCCACATGCAAATTTTAGAGTTGGTACTGTTCTGCCCTAATCATAATTTTAGAGTTGTTAAACATGCAAGATGAATGCACCAAGTTAAACTAGGCATTTTTCTACCCCATTTACATATAAAGTTCAATAAATTTGAAGCTACGGTTATTTAGTTATGGATTAAAGCATTTAACATGGTGCCGGTGTCAAAACCGGCGGATCTCAGGTAGGGGGTCCCGAACTGTGCGTCTAAGGCGGATGGTAACAGGAGGCAGGGGACACGATGTTTACCTAGGTTCGGGCCCTCTCGATGCAGGTAATACCCTACGTCCTGCTTGATTGATCTTGATGATATGAGTATTACAAGAGTTGATCTACCACAAGATCGTAGAGGATAAACCCTAGAAGCTAGCCTATGGTATGATTGTATGTTGTCCTACGGACTAAACCCTCCGGTTTATATAGACACCGGAGGGGCTAGGGTTACATAAAGTCGGTTACAAGGGAGGAGATCTACATATCCGTATTGCCAAGCTTGCCTTCCACGCCAAGGAGAGTCCCATCCGGACATGGGACGAAGTCTTCAATCTTGTATCTTCATAGTCCAATAGTCCGGCCAAAGGATATAGTCCGGCTATCCGTAGACCCCCTAATCGAGAACTCCCTCAGTAGCCCCTGAACCAGGCTTCAATGACGATAAGTCCGGTGCGCCGATTTTTCTTCGGCATTGCAAGGCGGGTTCTTCATCCGAATACTCCCTAGAAGATTTTGAACACAAGGATAGTGTCCGGCTCTGCAAAACAAGTTCCACATACCACCATAGAGAGAATAATATTTCTACAAATCTAATCTGCTGACACATTTTGCAACATGACATCATGCCATGGCCCAGTCATTATTCAAACCGTTTTTCTCAACCAGCACTGCACATATCGCGAGGCGGTTTTCTTGACACGTCTTATCGAAGCAGAGATCGTGTCCCCTTACCACGGGATTCTCATCAATACGGGTATGGGTAACCCAACCGTGCCATCAATTACGGCGTTCGGGGAATAAGCGATTTGCCAGGTAAGTGGGGAGGCGCATCGCCTCTTCCACCCTTATAAAGGGACAAAGATTCACCCTTTCTACCCATGCCTTCTTCCTCCTTGCTCATCCATTCTCGCACACTCAAGCTCCAGCGCCCAAGTTTGCATCTTTCTCCTCAAACCACTCCAAGCATGTCTGGAGCGGGAGGCAGGTGGATGGTCTCCTCCGTCACGGAGGAGAACATCACAAAGCTGCATGAAGCCGGATATTTGGCCGTGGATATCGCGCACCGGCTGCCAGATGCGGGGCAGATCATCCCTATGCCCGAACCCCATGAGAGGGTAGATTTCCTTACCCACTTTGTCCGCGGACTAGGATTTCCCCTTCACTTGTTCGTCCGTGGGCTCATGTTCTACTGCGGGCTGGATTTTCATGATCTGGCCCCCAATTTCACCCTCAACATCTCGGCGTTTATCGTCGTGTGCGAGGCCTTCCTCCGCATCAGGCCCCACTTCGGCCTGTGGCTGAAGAACTTCAATGTCAAACCGAAGGTGGTGGTCGGCCAGCAAGCAGAGTCCAGAGGCGCCATTGTGGGCAAAATTCCTAACGTCACCTGGCTCGAATGCTCCTTTGTGGAGACCACAAAGGGGTGGCAATCAGGGTGGTTCTACATCACCGAGCCGCGCGACACCAACTGGGTGGCGGCCCCCAAATTTCGATCCGGAATCCCCACGCGGCACACTTCCTGGAAAGAGAAGGGTCTGTCCTGGGGTTCCCCGGTAGAGCTGACCGGACTCCAGACGTGTATCAGGAACATGATGAGCAAGAAAATCAAGCTCGTCAACATGGTCTAGGTCATGCTCTTCTGCCGAATCCTCCCGTGTCAACGACGGGCATTCAATTTGTGGGAGTTCGACCCAGCCAAGCACCAGACGCTGCGAGAGCTCTTCGGCAGGACACACAGGGACGTCTGGAAGGTGTTGTTCAAGGGCGTTGAGGTACCTCCTCCCCTTACCGAGGACTGCGGACTCAGCGCGAAGCGCCATGCCAATCCGGTAAGTTTTTATATCTCACAGGGTATTTATTTTCCCCAGTTTAATGATGTGAGGAATCTAAGCTTCCATGCCATTGACACGACTGGGTAGACACAGTGGAGCAGCTCGATTGCCTAGCCCCCCTGCCTGAAGATCCTGCAGATGCTCTCCTAACAGAGATGCTGGTTCTGGTGCCTTACGAGGTGCCGACGAAGAAGGCCCAGAAGAAGGCCACAGGGACCCGAAAGGGTCTCCGGCGCAAGGTTATGTCAGACTCATCGTCCGATAACTCTGAAGCGCACTCCTTCCATGAAAACGAGGAGGAGGAAGAGAAAAGTTCTCCCCCCCGGGCCAGGGGAGATAAGAAAAGGAAAGCCACCCCAACCGGGCAGGCCGAAGGGTCCAAGAAGGGAAGGACCCTCCTTCCGGACTGCTCCAAGACAGCCGCCCCCAGCGACGATGAGTGGTTACCCAGGAACAAGCACCTGGTGAAGTCGTAAGTATCCGAATACCATAGTAATTCACAGTATGTTTTATTGCACTGCTTCTCCTTACGCCGAATATGATTATGCAGTCCGTCCCGAGCCCATCTCGACGTATCTTCGTCGGACGGTTCTTTGGACTCGTCGGATAGGAATAGCGATTCACTTCCGACCGCCTCCACCCCTCGCCCTCCGGACAACATCGAGGTGTTGTCTCAAAAGGCACCGAGCCGAGGGGAGGTAGTCTTGGGGGCGCCTCGAGGCGACCTTCCAGACCCTGGGCGCGGAGGGAGAAAGATCCCCATGGGCTCCAAGTTCGGCCCCCAACCAAACACTACGCTGGAACCTTCGGTGGTTCCGGACTCCGGGAGGCGATCCTTCATTAAGGGGGGAAAGTCGCCCGTGCTGGTGGCCTCTGTCCATCGAGAGGCACCGGACAACTTGCTGGAAGCACTTTGCGGCGCTTCCATCGATAAAGAGCACCGCACTATCATGAGTGCGGTGATCGAGAAAGTTAAGTCCGCCAAAAACGGGCTAACCGAAGCTTGTGCCAGCCTCCTAACATGCTTTTAGGTATGCAATCAAAATATAAGGAAATATTACCGCATAGACAGTAGCCCCTGATGCTCTGTTTGGCATTCGCGAAGAAAGGCCGAATAGAGGATCAAATAATGACTCAGGAGTCTAATCAGAATATGTCTATGTGCATGTGCAGGCTTCACTACTGTCCGCTTCCGCATGTACTGCGGAGGTCTCTGCACTGAAGCAGGACCTGGAGTGGTTCGAAGACGAGCTCAGCCTTACCAAGAGGCAGATCGAGGAGAGTAAAGGTAAGCAATATCTTGTCTACACATTAAAAATAAGTTCGGTTGTAAAGTAATAGGATCATCATGAATTTGCCAGGGGCCACGACCGAGGTGGCAACCCTGAAGAAGGCGCTGTCCGAGGCTGAAGACAAAGCGGCCAAGGAGCGCATTGAGCGGGAAAAGCAAGAAGCCCGGGTAGGCGAGGTGTAGCAAGAGCTCGATGCTCTCGCCAAAAAACACGAGTCCTTGGATCTTGACCTTAAGAAGCAAGAGTCCGAGCTTGCGAAGGTGCTCGAAAGCGCACGGAGCGCCAAGGCTGAAGCCCACAAGGCCCTCCAGGAGATGGATGCGGTGAAGAGAATAGCAGCGGGTAAGGCATTCATTATGAAAAGCAAGCATGTGAAGGAAACTTTCCTTTTACTTACCCGAGTTCGGAGCTCTCCAGGAGTGTTTGCAGATCTTCCCCGCAGTGTACTGGATGCCGCAGAGTTTTACCGAGCTGAGGAGGGGAGTTCGACGGAAAAGTTGTTCTGGTCTCAAATATACTGGGACCGAACACGCAATGCCCTTGAGCGACCAGCTGAAGCAATTGGTCGAGCTTCACAAGCCGGCCGAACAGGCCATGAAGGGTCTTATAGTCCGGATGTGGCCTGGCGAGCCCCTGCCCGGCAGCTACTTCGGTCTGGTGAGGCGGCTTGTGGATTCCTGCCCACGGCTTGAACTCATAAAGCGGTCCGTCTGCATCGAGGGTGCGCGCAGGGCTTTTGCCCGGGCAAAGCCGCGCTGGGCGACGCTGGACACCGTGAAGCTGGTGAAGGAGGGGCCGCTGGAGGGCAAGGAGCATCGCTGCCCCGAAATGTATTATGACAGTGTCCTGAAGGGTTCCCGCCTTGTGGCGGATGAATGTGCCAGAGATGTAATTTTTGAATGAACATGCTTATGTGATGCTGTTTATTTGAAACGAGTTCATTTGCGCTATGCAACGCTTTTTGAATTTAAAATATTACCTTCTGTGCGGCCGTTTATAAAATCTGAGAGTTGGCCAGTCGTCGGCTTCTGCCCCCATGTACCTAGCACTGGGGTGTTCGGGATAAACGTGAGCACTCTTTATCCCAATTTTGGGTCCTTCGAGGGAGGTGTTCAGCACAACGAACTAGGCAATCGGACTATAAGGCTTTATCACTCTCACTTAGCCATAGAAGTCTACAATTTTAAATTTTGGCGAAGCCCCTATTAATCGGAAGGCTGAATTTGGGGCGCTATATACGCCTAAGTCGGGCAAGGCCGACTCCTTGCCCGAAGCGGAGAAAGTCTTTAAGGACTTGAGACCTCTCGAACAGTGACCAGCTCTTGCCTTATCATGACAGTCAGTTTTCGGCTTTCTCTACTGAGGTGCTCGTCCAGAAGAACCGGGACACAATCGCAGTAGTTCTCCCAGTGCTACCTTAGCCGATATAGCGGAACGTAAGGTACCAAAACATGGGAGCCGGGAAAACCCAAATATTGACCCAAGACATGATTCGGAGCTGATGCATATAATGCTATAAGTTCGGGGTGCCGCACTGTCGAAAGTGTTCGGACTTCTCACGCCGTATTATTGGGTAAACGGAAAGCCCCTGGCGTACTGACCGTACCAAGATGTATGGGTGCAAGTTTTCAAAATGAACATATGAGAAAAGATGGATAATGCAATAATAGACTAATGCTATGAATTGTTATTTAAATAATACGTCGAAGCATACTGATACAAGTAGTACAATAAGCAAAAAAAATAGGGCTATTTGACATGTCCTATCCAAGGGCAAGCTGCGTATGGGAAGTAAAAAGCGGGTATATCGATTGTTATTAGAGACCACCTGGGGGTTCCCTTGTACGTCTTAGCTTTTTGCCTCCTTGGTTGTTCCTTCCCGTAATGTGCCCGGCAATCGTACTGCCGGAAAGGGTTTCCAGAGAGTAAGGTCCTGAAAGACAAAAAATGATAAAGGTATACAACCCCTAGGGCGGTTAAGCCGCATTGCGGGGCGTGCCCTAGTCATGCCCCCGCCTATGCCCATGGTATTTTCAGCGCATAATTATGTACGCGCGACACGGATTTCGTCGCTTGAATGGGACTGGGACGGGGGCCGAATTGCTAGGCGAGCTCTAAACGTGCCAGACGATCCTGATGCAGTTTACTCCGGACTCGCTTGACGGTGTCCGGGGGCTGTATCGCCGAATTGGTGGTTTGTCTTAAAAGGCTGCGTTGTCCTCCTGCTGCGAGGGCGGCAGTGTGCTCTTCCATGCGGAGCGAGCGTTCTGTGTTTCCGTTGACTGTTATGACCCCCCTAGGTCCTGGCAGCTTGAGCTTGAGGTATGCGTAATGCGGTACCGCATTGAATTTTGCAAATGCGGTTCGCCCGAGCAGTGCGTGATAGCCACTGCGGAACGGGATAATATCGAAGCTTAACTCCTCGCTTCGGAAATTGTCCGGAGATCCGAAGACCACTTCCTGTGTGATTGAACCCGTGCAATAGGCCTCTACACCTGGGATGACGCCCTTAAAGGTGGTTTTGGTGGGTTTGATCCTCGAGGGATATATACCCATTTTGCGCACTGTATCCTGATAGAGCATGTTCAGGCTGCTACCGCCGTCCATAAGGACTCGAGTGAGGTGAAATCCATCGATGATGGGGTCTAGGACCAGTGCGGCGGATCCGCCATGACGGATACTAGTGGGGTGGTCCCTGCGATCGAAGGTGATCGGACAAGCGGACCATGGGTTGAACTTTGGGGCGACGGGCTCCATCTCATAGACGGCCCTTAGTGCATGCTTCCATTCCCTCTTGGGAATGTGTGTTGCATATATCATGTTCACCGTCTTCACTTGTGGGGGGAACCTCTTCTGTCCTCCCGTGTTCGGCGGCCGGGGCTCTTCCTCGTCATCACTATGCAGCCCCTTGTCCTTGTTGTCGGCATTCAACTTGCCGACCTGCTTGAACACCCAGCATTCTCTGTTGGTGTGATTGGCTGGCTTATCAGGGGTGCCGTGTATTTGACACGAGCGATCGAGCATGCGTTCCAAACTGGACGGGCCTGGACTACTTCTTTTGAATGGCTCTTTCCGCTGACCGGTTCTAGAGCCTCTGAATCCGGCATTGACTGTCGTATCATCGGTGTTATCGCTGTTGTTGCGGCGCTTTTGTCTGTTACAGCGTGGTCTGCCGTTGGCATCTTTGGTATCCAAAGTGCCCGGATTCCTTGATGTGTTGTTGCTGCGAGCCAGCCAGCTATCCTCGCCTGCGCAAAAGCGGGTCATGGGTGTCGTGAGGGCTGGCATAGACTTCGGCTTCTCCTGGCCGAGGTGCCGGGTGAGCCACTCATCACGGATGTTATGCTTGAATGCCGCTAAGGCCTCTGCATCCGGAGAGTCAACAATTTGGTTTTTCTTAGTTAGGAACCGTGTCCAGAATTGCCTGGCCGATTCCCCTGGCTGCCGAGTTATATGGCTCAAGTCATCAGCATCCGATGGTCGCACATAAGTTCCCTGGAAGTTGCCAAGGAATGCGTCTTCCAAATCCTCCCAACTGCCGACGCAGTCTGCTGGCAAGCTATTCAGCCAATGCCGAGTTGGTCCTCTGAGTTTTTGTGGGAGGTACTTGATGGCATGCAGATTATCACCGCGAGCCATGTGGATATGGAGGAGGAAATCCTCAATCCATACAGCAGGATCTATTGTACCATCATACGATTCAATATTTACGGGTTTAAAACCATCCGGGAATTTGTGATCCATAACTTCATCAGTGAACCATAGGGGGTGTGCGGCGCCTCTGTGCTGGGCTATATTATGACGCAGTTCATATGAGTCTTGTTTGCTGTGTTCGGCCTGGCCGGATTTGCTTTTAGTGTATCCGACGAGACAGTCATCGTCCCACATTGGCGCGCGCCCCCATGACCCGTATATCGACCTTGCATGTTTTGCCCTGCTGTCCAATACGTCTCGCAGGTCTCGTGTGTTGCCCCGGGCCTTTTGTATTTTTGTTTGAGTGGCGGCGGGGTGCAGGCTGAACCTGAGGCTGAAACGCCTCTCTGGCTCGGCCACGAGGTGGCAGGTCAGCCGCATCGTACACTGGTGATGTAGGTTTCAATGCTTCCTCCTCGAGGTGAGGTAGAAACATGCGCTTTGGGAAACTCTTGGAGGGGCGCTCAAGTTCGTATTCCTCGGCCGCAAGGACTTCGGTCCATCTGTCTGCTAGCAGATCTTGTTCAGCTTGAAGCTGTTATTGCTTTTTCTTCAAGCTATTTGTAGTGGCCATAAGCCAGCGCTTGAAGCGCTCCTGGTCGACAGGATCCTCAGGCATGATAAATTATTTGTTGCCGAGGCTCACCTCGTCTTCGGAGAGAGGCATGTAATTGTCCTCCTCCGATTCTCCATCTGCTGCCCGCTCTAGAGGGCTAGCTTGTTCACCTCCCGCTCTAAATCATGCTGGAGGGGATTATTGTCGTCTTCGGCACTATCCGGAGTGTTATTGTCTCTTGTGCCGGTATCACTACTTTTGCTATGGCGGGACTTAGAGAGGCGCCGCTGACGTCGGCGCTTGGGTTGCTTCTTGGAGGGGTCTTCCTCCGCTGTCTCATCGCCATTGCCTTCTTTGGGGGTGTCCACCATGTATATATCATATGATGAGGTGGCGGTCCAGCGCCCTATGGGCGGTGGTTCCTGTTCATCTCCTACATCGTCATCCATACCGTCGATGTCTTCGGAGTTGAACTCGAGCATGTCGGTTAAATCGTCGACAGTGGCTACTAAGTGGGTGGTGGGTGGGGAGCGAATTTCCTCGTCGTCAGCATCCCATTCTAGCCGGACATAGTTCGGCGAAGGTTCTCCTGTCAAGGTGAGAGACCTTAATGAATTTAGCACATCTCCAAAAGGCGAGTGCTGGAAGATATCCGCGGAGGTGAACTCCATGATCGGCGCCCAATCAGATTCGATAGGCATGGACGCAGGTGGCTCGGAGTCCATGGCCGGAGACGGATCTAGTGGTTCGGCAACACGGCTCTCGTAAGGGGTGAAGTGAGTATCCGGCTCTATCTCCACTGAGAGTGCGGCCTCCATGGAGGGGTCTATCCACCTGTCCTCGGATGGCGCAATTTGCTCCGTATTGAAGGCCGGAGTAGTTGCAGGTGTGATCTCCCGAACACTATCTGACGGCAGAGCTAAATCATGCCTGTCGTGATCGTGTGGTGCACCTGACATGGGCTCGAATCCGTCGAAGATCAAGTCTCCGTGGATGTCGGCGGTGTAGTTTAAATTTCCAAACCTAAACTGATGGCTAGGGGCGTAGCTCTCGATCTGCTCCAGATGGCCAAGCGAGTTGGCCCGCAGTACGAAGCTGCCGAATACGAAGATCTGTCCGAGGAGGAAAACCTCGCCCTAGACCGCATCATTACCGATGATCGAAGGAGCCATCAAGCTTACAGTCACGGCACAATGGAACTCTCAATGAAAGCACCAATGTCGGTGTCAAAACCGGTGGATCTCGGGTAGGGGGTCCCGAACTGTGCGTCTAAGGCGAATGGTAACAGGAGGCAGGGGACATGATGTTTACCCAAGTTCGGGCCCTCTCAATGGAGGTAATACCCTATGTCCTGCTTGGTTGATCTTGATGATATGAGTATTACAAGAGTTGATTTACCACCAGATCGTAGAGGCTAAACCCTAGAAGCTAGCCTATGGTATGATTGTATGTTGTCCTACGGACTAAACCCTCTGGTTTATATAGACACTGGAGGGGGCTAGGGTTACATAAAGTCGGATACAAGGGAGGAGATCTACATATCCATATTGCCAAGCTTGCCTTCCACACCAAGAGAATCCCATACGGACACGGGATGAAGTATTCAATCTTGTATCTTCATAGTCCAACAGTTCGGCCAAAGGATATAGTCTGGCTATCCGGAGCCCCTAATCCAGAACTCCCTCACATGGCATTCGAGCAAATTTAATCAAACAACATTTTAAACATGCATGAAAGTTGGATACTATGAAACTAGATAAAATTCTAAGCATTTTACATATATAGTTTTTCTAATTTGGATTCATGCATATTTGGTTATAAATAATACAAAACAGTGGCATTTCCTGTAAATATGCATGCACTGGAAAATGCTAAAATACACAGACTGGGGAAAAAATGCACGGGCCGGATTGCAGCAACCTGCAACGGCCCAAAAGGACTTGGCCCGAGTGAGCTCAGTGTGTTTGTGCACAGTAAAGGGAAAACAGAGTAAAAATTGAGGCGGCTGGGACTCGATACCTAGACCCCTCGCATGTATCATGGCTGCGCTAACCACTAGGCTAGCTATGTGCTGGTGATGCAAAGGGAGATTAGCGTGGTGATAAGGCATATGGTCAACGCGACCAGGACCCAAACTAAAGCGTCTGCACGGGAACTCGCCGGCGACGGGAGCCAACAGCAACATCTGCTGTGGTTTCAGAGGACCGGCGGTGGTGTAGAATCCTTCTAGGGACACTGCAGTGGGGCGCGCGTGGGCATGCAGCAAGGGGTGGCGTGGTGCAGGACACTGGCGAGCTCGCAGCCATGGCATGGTTGCCTCGGAGATGTGTGTGCGGGTACTGGGTGAGACAAGCAGGCACTGCGGGCATGCGGGCGTGCATATGCGTGTGTGTGCGTGCGCGCAGACAAGATCTCGCGGCCCTAGCAAAGTGGCGCGGCGAGGATGGAGGCTATGGCCGGAGGCCGAGCCAGGCGAGTTGTGCGTGCATGGGGCTGCAGCGATGTGGGTGCCAGTGTGGGAGCTGCCAAGGTGAGGTCGAAGCAAAGCGCTGCATGCAGAGAGACGAGCACCCACACATGAACAAAACGTCTAAGGCAGGAGCACGATATTGGGATGATGCAAACGACTCCTATGGGACAAATTAGATAGCGGGAGGGTTTAGGGAGGTGAGTTGCCTCACCTAGCGTCCAAGGGACATGGAGACGTGGTCAGGGCGTCGACGGAGGGACGCCGGTGAGCTGACGAACGAGGCGACGAGCTCTGTCCCGAGAAGAAGAGAAGAAGAAGAAGACGTCGAGAAAGTTGCCGGACTTGGCGTCTCCGGCCTTGGATCGCAGCGGGAAGATGGCGCAGCGGTCACCTGGAGCGCGTGGAGGACGGAGAGGCGATGCTTGCGGATCCTACGCCGGCAACGAGCTTGGGGTCGTCTCGGCCATGGTGTGGGCGACGGCTATGGGGGTGCGGCGAGGACCTACCATTGGCGGCGGCGAGAGAGGGGGAGGAGAAACCCTAGGAGGGTGCGGGCGTCGGCTTATAAAGGGGCGCGAGCGTCGCTGGCCTCGATGTCCATGAGCTCACGGCGCGAGCGCTCTGTGTCTGGAGTGAGGGAGACGGAGGGGAAATGGAGCAGGTGGCCGTTTGGGGCACTGGGCTGGGCCGGTTGGAGTGGGGAGGCCCAAGTGGGCTGCGGCTGGCGCGGGAGGCTACGATTGGCCTAAAGCTGCTGTTTCTTTTCTTTTTCATTTTCCTCAGGCAGAAAATAAACAAAAAAGCACAGGGATAAGAAAAGAGGGCTGTATGAGAGATATAAGAATATCCCCACGACGCTGGAATTACACACTATTTGAAATAATTGGTTTGGGCATTTTTAGAGAAAGGAAATTATCGCAAGTTTGAACTAAATTCAAACTTGAGGCAATTTTGATTCCAACCAAATCAAGTCCATTAGAGCTGAAAAATTGGCAAAGAGGGTTTAGGCATGGTGAACTAGCATCAGGAAAAGAATGAACATTTATGTAGGAGGGGGAAAGGTCACTTGCCAAAATGAAGGAAAGAAGAAGGAAGGAGGAGGTGATGATGCATGATCATACATGGAGCATGCAATAATGTAACATGCATGAATATGACAATGCACATGATGATTATGAGAATGCAAAATGACAAGAGGCACAAATGCAACATGACAAAGATTGGCATGGCAATGCAATATAATCAAATGATGAACATGATGCAAGAAGCAAAATATGACAATGACACTCATCGCGATCATGGCAACAAACATATGAAACACACGATGACAACAAAACTAAATGGAAGGCACCTAGAGCATCGGTCTCGGGGCATCACAACACTCCACCACTACAAGAGGATCTCGTCCCGAGATCTAGGATGGCACTAGGGAAAACGTAAGAGGGAGGGGAAAAGGTAAAATTAAGTTGCTTCTTTGACAAATGAGTGAAACCAAAGAACTTTGAGAGGTAGAAAACTTGAAAGAAAGAATACAACGATGATGAACAAGGTTGAAAACACTCCGTTAGAAAAGAGGAACAAGGAACATTACTAGAACCTTGTAGGTTGAAAGACATAATAAAAAGGTTGAGTGGACAAGAAGTACATGCAAGCACTCAGGTTGAAACGAGATGTACAAGGAACGATAAAGATCAATTACGACAACACTCCGGTGATGATGGTGTGCCTGCCATCCTGCAATATAGGTCGTCCGATTTATATCTGGCTGCTACCTCTTGAGCACTGCGTTGGATTTCCCCGAAGAGGAGAGGATGATGCAGCAAAGTAGCGTAAGTATTTCCCTCAGTTTTTGAGAACCAAGGAATCAATCCAGTAGGAGGCTACGCGCGAGTCCCTCGTACATACACAAAAACAACAGCTCAACGCAACCAACGCGCTTAGGGGTTGTCAATCCCTTCACGGTCACTTACGAACGTGGGATCTGATAGAGATGATAAATAATATTTTTGGTATTTTTGGTATAGAGATGCAAAGTGAAGTGTAAAAGGCAAAGTAAAAGCAAAGCAATAATAAAGTGATGGAGATAGATATGATGAGAAAGAGACCCGGGGGCCATAGGTTTCACTAGTGGCTTCTCTCAAGAGCATAAGTATTCTACGGTGGGTGAACAAATTACTGTTGAGCAATTGACAGAATTGAGCATAATTATGAGAATATCTAGGTATGATCATGTATACAGGCATCATGTCCGAGACAAGTAGACCGACTCTTGCCTGCATCTACTACTATTACTCCACTCATCGACCGCTATCCAACATGCATCTAGAGTATTAAGTTAAAAACAGAGTAACGCCTTAAGCAAGATGACATGATGTAGAGGGATAGTTTCATGCAATATGATAAAAACCCCATCTTGTTATCCTCGATGGAAACAATACAATACGTGCCTTGCTGCCCCTTCTGTCACTGGGAAAGAACACCGCAAGATCGAACCAAAGCTAAGCACTTCTCCCATGGCAAGAAAAACCAATCTAGTAGGCCAAACCAAACTGATAATTCGAAGAGACTTGCAAAGACAACCAATCATACATAAAAGAATTCAGAGAAGATTCAAATATTATTCATAGATAGACTTGATCATAAACCCACAATTCATCGGTCTCAACAAACACACCGCAAAAAGAAGATTACATCGAATAGATCTCCACGAGAGAGGGGGAGAACATTGTATTGACATCCAAAAAGAGAGAAGAAGCCATCTAGCTACTAACTATGGACCCGTAGGTCTGAAGTAAACTACTCACACTTCATCGGAGGGGCTTGGATGATGATGTAGAAGCCCTCTGTGATCGATTCCCCTTCCGGCGAAGCTCCGGAACAGGCCCCAAGATGGGATCTCGTGGATACAGAAAGTTGCGGCGGTGGAATTAGGTTTTTGGCTCCGTCCCCGATCGTTTGGGGGTACGTAGGTATATATGGGAGGAAGGAGTACGTCGGTGGAGCTTCGAGGGGCCCACGAGGTAGGGGGCGCACCCTAGGGGAGGCGCCCTCCACCCTCCTGACCGCCTCGTGGCTTTCTTGACGGAGGGTCCAAGTCTCCTGGGTCTTATCTGATGAGAAAATCACGTTCCCGACAGTTTCATTCCATTTGGACTCAGTTTGATATTCTTTTTCTCCGAAACACTGAAATAGGAAAAAGAACAACAATTCTGGGTTGGGCCTCCGGTTAATAGGTTAGTCCCAAAAATAATATAAAAGCGGAAAATAAAGCCCAATATGGTCCAAAACAGTACATAATATAGCATGGATCAATCAAAAATTATAGATATGTTGGAGACGTATCAAGCATCCCCAAGCATAATTCCTGCTCGTCCTCGAGTAGGTAAATGATAAAAAGTGAATTTTTGATGCGGAGTGCTACTTGGCATAATTTTAATGTAATTCTTCTTAATTGTGGTATGATTATTCAGATCCGAAAGATTCAAGACAAAAGTTCATATTGACATAAAAATGATAATACTTCAAGCATACTAACTAAGCAATTATGTCTTGTCAAAATAACATGGCCAAAGAAAGTTCATCCCTACAAAATCATATAGTTTAGTCATGTTTCATTTTCGTCACACAAGAATGCTCTCATCATGCACAACCCCGATGACAAGCCAAGAAATTGTTTCATACTTTAGTAATCTCAAACCTATAAACCTTCACGCAATATATGAGCGCGAGGCATGGACATAACACTATGGGTTGAATAGAATATAATGAAGGGGGTTATGTGGAGAAGACAAAAAAAGAAAGTCTCACATCAACGAGGCTAATCAATGGGCTATGTAGATGCCCACCGATTGATTTTAATGCAAGGAGTAGGGATTGCCATGCAACGGATGCACTAGAGCTATAAATGTATGAAAGCTCAACAAAATAAACTAGTGGGTGTGCATCCAACTTGCTTGCTCACGAAGACCTAGGGCACTTGAGGAGGCCCATTGTTGGAATATACAAGCCAAGTCTGATAATGAAAAATTCCCACTAGTATATGAAAGTGATAACATGAGAGACTCTCTACTATGAAGATCATGGTGCTACTTTGAAGCACAATTGTGGTAAAAGGATAGTAACATTGTCCCTTCTCTCTTTTTCTCTCATTTTTTTGGGCCTTCTCTTTTTTATGGCCTTTCTCTTTTTTGGGGGGCCTTCTCTTTTTTATGGCCTTTCTCTTTTTTTATTTATTCCTCACTTGGGACAATGCTCCAATAATGATGATCATCAAACTTCTATTTATTTACAACTCAATGATTACAACTCGATACTAGAACAAAGATGACTCTATATGAATGCCTCCGGCGGTGTACCAGGATATGCAATGAACCAAGAGTGACATTTATGAAAGAACTATGAATGGTGGCTTTGCCACAAATACTATGTCAACTAAATGATCATGCTAAGCAATATGACAATGATGAATGTGTCATGATGAACGGAATGATGGAAAGTTGCATGGCAATATATCTCGGAATGGCTATGGAAATGCCATAATAGGTAGGTATGGTGGCTGTTTTGAGGAAGATATAAGGAGGTTTATGTGTGAAAGAGCATATCATATCACGGGGTTTGGATGTACCGGCGAAGTTTGCGCCAACTCTCAATGTGATAAAGGGCAATGCACGGTACCGAAGAGGCTAGCAAGGATGGAAGGGTGAGAGTGCGTATAATACATGGACTCAACATTAGTCATAAATAACTCACATACTAATTGCAAAAATCTACAAGTAATCAAAACCCTCGGTACCACGTGCATGATCCTAGGGGGATAGATTGGTAGGAAAAGACCATCGCTCGTCCCCGACCGCCACTCATAAGGAAGACAATCAAATAGAACCTCATTTTTCAAATTTGTTGCATAACGTTTACCATACGTGCATGCTACGGGACTTGAAAACTTCAACACAAGTATTTCTCAATTTCACAACAACTCAACTAGCATGAATTTGATATTATTACCTCCATATTTCAAAACAATCATCAAGCATCAAACTTTTCTTAGTATTCAACACACTCATAAGAAAGTTTTATTATTAATCTTGCATACCAAGCATATTAGGATTTTAAGCAAATTACCATGCTATTAAGACTCTCAAAATAATCTAAGTGAAGCATGAGAGATCAATAGTTTCTATAAAACGAATCCACCACCGTGCTCTAAAAGATATAATTGAAGCACTAGAGCAAAACTATAAAGCTCAAAAGATAAAAGTGAAGCACATAGAGTATTCTATCAAATTACAAATTATGTGTGGCTCTCTCAAAAGGTGTGTACAGAAATTATGATTGTGGTAGACTAACAAGCAAAGACTCAAATCATAAAAGACGCTCCAAGCAAAACACATATCATGTGGTGAATAAAAATATAGCTCCAAGCAAAGTTACCGATAGAAGTAGACGAAAGAGGGGATGCCTTCCGGGGCATCCCCAAGCTTTGGCATTTAGGTGTCCTTAGATTATCTTGGGGGTGCCATGGGCATCCCCAAGCTTAGTTTCATGCCACTCCTTGTTCGATAATCCATCAAATCTTTACCCAAAACTTGAAAACTTCACAACACAAATCTTAAAGTAGAAAATCTCGTGAGCTCCGTTAGCGAAAGAAAACAAAAAAACACTTCAAGGTACTGTAATGAAATCATTATTTATTTATATTGGTGTTATACCTACTTTATTCCAAATTCTCTATGGATTATAAACTATTTTACTAGCCATAGATTCATCAAAATAAGCAAACAACACACGAAAAACAGAATCTGTCAAAAACAGAACAGTTTGTAGTAATCTGTAGCTAGCGCAAGATCTGGAACCCCAAAAAATCTAAAATAAATTGCTTGACGTGAGGAATTTATCTATTAATCATCTGCAAAAATAATTAACTAAATAATACTTTCCAAATAAAAATGACAGCAGTTCTCGTGAATGCTAAAGTTTCTGTTTTTTACAGCAAGTTCAACAAGACTTTCCCCAAGTCTTCCCAGCGGTTCTACTTGGCACAAACACTAATTAAACACAAAAAACACAACCAAAACAGAGGCTAGATAAATTATTTATTACTAAACAGGAGCAAAAGGCAAGTAATAAAAATAAAATTGGGTTGCCTCCCAACAAGCGCTATCGTTTAACGCCCCTAGCTAGGCATAACAAGCAATAATAGATCTAGGTATTGCAATCTTTGGTAGGAAATCCATAAGTGGCTCTCATGATAGATTCATATGGTAATTTTATTTTATTTCTAGGCAAGTGTTCCATGCCCTTTTTAATTGGAAATTGAAATCTAATATTCCCTTCCTTCATATCAATAATTGCACCAACCGTTCTAAGGAAAGGTCTACCGAGAATAATAGGGCAAGAAGGATTGCAATCTATATCAAGAACGATAAAATCTACGGGCACATAATTCCTATTTGCAACTAGAATAAAATCATTAATTCTTCCCATAGGTTTCTTAATAGTGGAATCCGCAAGATGCAAGTTACAGAGCAATCATCAAAATCACGGAAATGTAGTAAATCACACAAAGTTTTGGGAATAGTAGAGACACTAGCACCCAAATCACACGAAGAATAAAAATCATAATATTTAATTTTAATTTTAATAGTAGGTTCCCACTCATCATAAAGTTTTCTAGGGATAGAAACTTTCAACTCAAGTTTTTCTTCATAAGATTGCATCAAGGCATCAACGATAAGTTCGGTAAAGGCTTTATTTTGACTATAAGCATGAGAAGAATTTAGCACGGATTACAACAAGGAAATACAATCAATTAAATAGAAATTTTCATAATTAAATTCCTTGAAATCCAATATAGTGGGTTTAGCATCATCTAGGGTTTTATTTCTTTTAATCCCACTTTTATCAATTTCATCATCAAGATCTAAATACTCCGAATTCTTAGAACGCCTTCTAGGTAAGGGTGGATCATATTCAGTTTCATAAAGATTTATATTGCAAAACAAAGATTTAATAGGAGAAACATCAATAACTTTTAGATCTTCATCTTGATTTTCATAGGAATTGGAAGAACACGCTTTAATAAAGGCATCTTTCATAGCACGCGTCCTAGCGGTTCTTTTCTTGCACTCATCAATGGAAATTCTCATGGCTTTGAGAGACTCATTGATATCATGCTTAGGAGGAATAGATCTAAGCTTTAAAGAACCAACCTCAAGAGAAATTCTATCAACGTTCCTAGCCAAATCATCAACTTTAAGCGATTTCTCTTCAAGCAAAGTATTAAAATTCTTTTGTGAATTCATAAACTCTTTAACACTACTCTCAAATTCAGAGGGCATCTTATTAAAATTTCCATAAGAGTTGTTGTAGGAATTTCCATAATTATTAGAAGGATTACTAGGATAAGGCCTAGGATTAAAATTCCCTCTATACGCATTGTTACCAAAATTATTCCTACCAACAAAATTCACATCCATAGATTCATTATTATTCTCAATCAAAGTAGACAAAGGCATATCATTAGGATCAGAAGAAACACTCTTAGTAGCAAATAATTTCATAAGTTCATCCATCTTTCCACTCAAAACATTAAGTTCTTCTATCGCATGCACTTTTTTATTAGTGGATCTTTCAGTGTGACATTGAGAATAATTAACCATAATATTATCTAGGAGTTTAGTAGCATCTCCTAAAGTGATTTCCATAAAAGTGCCTCCCGTGGCCGAATCTAAAAGTTTTCTAGAAGCAAAATTCAATCCGGCATAAATTTTTTGTATAATCATCCGCAAATTCAATCCATGAGTAGGGCAATTACGTATCATTAATTTCATTCTCTCCCAAGATTTTGCAACATGTTCATGATCAAGTTGCTTAAAATTCATAATATTGTTTCTAAGAGAGATGATCTTAGCGGGAGGAAAATACTTAGAGATAAAAGCATCTTTGCACTTGTTCCAAGAATCAATACTATTTTAGGCAAAGATGAAAACCAAGCTTTAGCATGATCTCTAAGAGAAAAAGGAAATAGCTTCAATTTAACAATATCATTATCGACACCTTTCTTCTTTTGCATGTCACACAAAACAATGAAGCTATTAAGATGGGTAGCGGCATCTTCACTAGGAAGGTCGGAAAACGGATCTTTCATGACAAGATTCAGCAGAGCAGCATTAATTTCACAAGATTCCGCATTGGTAAGAGGAGCAATTGGAGTGCTAAGGAAACCATTATTGTTGGTATTGGTGAAGTCACACAATTTAGTATTATCTTGAGCCATCGCGACAAACAAGCAATCCAACACACGAGTAAATGAAAAGCAAAAAGAGGCAAATAGAGAAAGAGAGGGAGGATAGAGAGGGAGGGCGAATAAAACGGCAAGGGTGAAGTGGGGGAGAGGCAACCAAAGGCAAATGGCAAATAATGTAATGCGGGAGATAGAGATTGTGATGGGTACTTGGTATGTTGACTTTTGCGCAGACTCCCCGGTAACGGCGCCAGAAATTCTTCTTGCTACCTCTTGAGCACTGCGTTGGATTTCCCCGAAGAGGAGAGGATGATGCAGCAAAGTATCGTAAGTATTTCCCTCAGTTTTTGAGAACCAAGGTATCAATCCAGTAGGAGGCTACGCGCGAGTCCCTCGTACCTACACAAAAACAATAGCTCAACGCAACCAATGCGCTTAGGGGTTGTCAATCCCTTCACGGTCACTTACGAAAGTGAGATCTGATAGAGATGATAAATAATTTTTTTGGTGTTTTTGGTATAGAGATGCAAAGTGAAAAGTAAAAGGCAAAGTAAATGCAAAGCAATAATAAAGTGATGGAGATAGACATGCTGAGAAAGAGACCCGGGGGCCATAGGTTTCACCAGTGGCTTCTCCCAAGAGCATAAGTATTCTATGGTGGGTGAACAAATTACCATTGAGCAATTGACAGAATTGAGCATAGTTAAGAGAATATCTAGGTGTGAGCATGTATATAGGCATCACGTCCGAGACAAGTAGACCTACTCCTGCCTGCATCTACTACTATTACTCCACTCATCGACCGCTATCCAGCATGCATCTAGAGTATTAAGTTAAAAACATAGTAACGCCTTAAGCAAGATGACATGATGTAGAGGGATAGTTTCATGCAATATGATAAAAAAAACCATCTTGTTATCCTCGATGGCAGCAATACAATATGTGCCTTGCTGCCCCTTTTGTCACTGGGAAAGGACACCATAAGATCGAACCCAAAGCTAAGCACTTCTCCCATGGAAAAAAACACCAATCTAGTAGGCCAAACCAAACTGATAATTCGAAGAGACTTGCAAAGATAACCAATCACACATAAAAGAATTCAGAGAATATTCAAATATTATTCATAGATAGACTTGATCATAAACCCACAATTCATTGGTCTCAACAAACACACCGCAAAAAGAAGATTACATCGCATAGATCTCCACGAGAGAGGGGGAGAACATTGTATTGAGATCCAAAAAGAGAGAAGAAGCCATCTAGCTACTAACTATGGACCCGTAGGTCTATAGTAAACTACTCACACTTCATCGGAGGGGCTTGGATGATGATGTAGAAGCCCTCCGTGATCGATTCCCCTTCCGGCGGAGCTCCCGAACAGGCCCCAAGATGGGATCTCGTGGATACAGAAAGTTGCGGCGGTGGAATTAGGTTTTTGGCTCCGTCCCCGATCGTTTGGGGGTACGTAGGTATATATAGGAGGAAGGAGTACATCGGTGGTGCTTCGAGGGGCCCACGAGGCAGGGGGCGCGCCCTAGGGGGGGGCCCTCCACCCTCGTGGCCGCCTCGTGGCTTTCTTGACGGAGGGTCCAAGTCTCCTGGGCCTTATCTGATAAGAAAATCACGTTCCCGAAGGTTTCATTCCGTTTGGACTCCGTTTGATATTCTGTTTCTCCGAAACACTGAAATAGGCAAAAAACAGCAATTCTGGGCTGGGCCTCCGGTTAATAGGTTAGTCCCAAAAATAATATAAAAGTGGAAAATAAAGCACAATATGGTCCAAAACAGTAGATAATATAGCATGGAGAAATCAAAAATTATAGATACGTTGGAGACGTATCACCGGCGGATAGGAAGGAAACTATGGCAATTTTGCAAAAAGATGCCCACACCCCTCTCCACATTTGCAAATAAGGCCTTCCTTCGTTCATCCTTTTCTCCCACAAGATAAACTACTCATACAAATGCATCTTGATGTTCCGTGCAACGCATGGGCATCTTGCTAGTTATTGCAAAAAGCCCATGTGTGTGAGAGAGAGAGGGAGAGAGGAGGACGGAGTGCATGTGTCACAAAGACAGAAAGAGTGTGCATGTGAGAGGTGTCAGCTAAAAATGAGGCGATAGTGTGTGTGCATGATCGAGAGGGCGTGTCTCAAGAAGGGAAGAAAAATCTACATAGATACAAGGAGCGTGAGAGAGACATGTATGCGATAGTGGAATCACGAGTGTGCGGTTGTATAAACCTATCTAGAGGCTAGTCGATAAATGTTTGTGAGAGAAATACGAGTCGGGGGTGCGAAAGCAAGAGTTTTCTGTGTGTGTGAGAGAGAGAGAGAGACGGTATTCGGGAAGGGGAGTGGAAGCAGGAGTTGTGTGTGTGTGAGAGAGAGAGGGGGGGAGTTTGTCTTATCGGTAAACAAATGAATAATGTCAATTTTGTAACTAGGATGGAGATGGAAAGGAGACCGCAAAAAATGTTGTGTCTGAAGGAGAGAGTAATTTTAGTGGTATGAGTCATATCTAGGGACATATAGGGTGTGTGAGAGAACCCCATAGAGAGAAACACAAAGTAAAAGAAGAGTGAGACTGTGTGTGTGGCGGTGAAAAAGAAAGCTTAGGTACCTAGTGATACCAGAGAACGGTAGAGATGTGAGAGATAATGAAAACTGTGTTATGTATAATGATAGGGAGAGTGTGACACTTCTTAAGGGAGACGTCGACAAACCATGTTTGTGAAGATAGGAGAAACATGAAGTGAGCGTGCGGGTGAGCTGGGGAAAAGAGAGTGATAGCTACATGAAGGAGCATGCACGCGAGAGAGATGGGCGTGAAAGGAGTCAACATAAAAGGGATTCAAATATTTGAATTCGAGATGATGATACATGTAATTCATAATCGAACCAAAATTGATCTATCAAACATGCATACTCATATGAATTCACGCGCATCTATGTTATTTAATATGTAGATATTACTGATCCATACATTTTAGTAGAACACAATTTGGTTTAACTTTTTTGAATTCAACCTTATGACTTTGAGATCATTGTATTTGTAGATCATATTATACATATAAAGGAGCAGGATTTTTATTGTGCTTTTGAAAGTATATATATATAAAAAATGATGTATATAGAATTTTATTCCAATCGAAAATCGATCCTGCCCAAACAAAAATAGAATACAAACTGGATTCGAATTGAGTTGGCACGGTAAACGTGCACTCTTACTCAGCAAAAATTTGAACGAAGCGGGGAAAGTCATAGTAACCGCCCGAAACTAAAATCTGCGAGATGGAAATTACTGCCTATCCCTGCCATGCAAAGCCTATCGGCTTGATTTCTATAGGTTTCGATTGGGGTAGGTTTGTAATTTCACTCAAACCTGACATAACTGCCTATCACCCGGATTCATACACGGTGGGTGCCAAAACACAGTGTCTTCTCGGCCGAAATCGACTCCCTCCCGATTCATACACGGTGGGTGCCAAAAACAAACTCTCGTGGGCAAATATTCGGTGTATGCGAGACTACTGTCCTATCCCCAACCGACTAATATTACTGTGATGTAGGAAATTTAAACGGGGGCTAAGTTTGTAAATTTCCTCGCATTTGAGACAAGCGCACCCTGAAGACATGGTTCCCCCCTTCCTGTCTCCATCCATTTCCCCATTCGTACTCTGTGAGTGCCAAAACACCCTCTCCACCCCAGCCTCCCCCGTCCTCCACACCATCCACCGCCGTCCTTCTCCACCATGCCAGAGCTGAACCCCGACGCCGTCGGCCATTACAAGAGATCTACCTCTCTCATCCACGGCTTTGGACCGTGATCCTTGCATCCCGTCCTCTCGCTTCATTCCCGCCATCGCCCACCTTGCCGGCGCCGCTCCCACGACCATCTCATCCACCGCGCCCCTCCGCCACCGTCTACCCTCCTAGATCTGCTTCCATGCCACCGACAGCCATCGCTACTGTAGCACCGTCAAATTCTCAGCAGATGCATACATGGCGTCACACCAGAGGCGGTACTCTTCCGTATCTGTTCAACTTATTTATCACAACAAGAAAATAGATCACGACTGCTTTACTCTGATTTCTTGTCCATCACTTACTAGTTAGTTGAAAGCAAACATTGGTTGCAAAGTTGCCTTTGTCCGGTTTGCACCTTCAGATCCACCATGGCACGCTCAACGCTATACTCGCAATGCTTATGGTTTTCCCCTTTTATATTCCATACTAGTTAAATGACAGTAGACTAAATTTCAAAATTGGGTCAGTCAATTTTTGAGAGCTCACCGGAGTTCGCCGGTGCGAAGGAAGGGGCTCGGGTGGGGACGGTGGACGGGCCTCGCCGAACGAAGAAAACTTGACGCGGGTGGGGGGGGGGGGGGGGGGTGGGGGTGGGGGGGGGGGGGGGAACAGGGGCGGGGGGGGTGGTGGTTCGGCTGGTGGTCCATGCGGTGTTCTGTATGGGAAGAATCAGAGACCAGGAAGAAGAAGGGTTAGGAGACGTAGGATCTTCATCCAACTACCTGAAATGGTTGACTGACCCAAATGACAAAAGTCACGTGACTTGCATGTAGACATGCATTTATATTCAGCACCATCATCGTACCTGCTTAGCACTGCTCCTGAATCCATCAAGCTAAACAACGTGCCACTCATAATTCCAAACTTGTTGCTCAAATACGAATCTGATATGATGCTGATGTTACAAAAACAGATAACATTTAATTGGTCAGCTAATGTTCCTACTTTAATTTCGAAAAGCACGTGCACCACATATAGAGAGACATCAGGGAGTTGCATTCTTAATGCGCTCTGGTTCATCATGTGTGGGCAGTACGCAACGAAAATTTTATTATCCAAAATCTGCTTGCTGTTCTTTAGCATGTTCCTCTTCCGTTCTTCTTTAATAAGTACTCTCTCCGTTCCTAAATACAAGTCTTTTTATAGATTCCACCATGGACTACATATGGAGCAAAATAAGTGAATCTACACTCTAAAATGTATATGTATACATCTATATGTGATCCATAGTGGAAATCTCTACAAATACTTATATTTTGGAACGGAGGGAGTATGATAGTAGTACAGTATGTTCCTTGTAGTGAAGATGAGCAGGGACATTTGCAGTGTAGAGGTCTATACGGTCGGTTGTGATGGACACTTTGGACTCTTCGGGCCTCTTTGATTTGTAGGATTTTGTAAACATAGGAATAGAAATTGTAGTGGCATGCCCACTTGAATCCTATAAGATTAGCAAGGAAATGCGGGGAGTTGTGTCGCCCTTGAGAGTTACGCGGATATTAACAGTACCGCACCTTTAGTTGAAGAGAGCTGGTATCCGAATCCTTTCTAACCATACCGACAATACTAGGACATATATTCCAGCAAGTTCCACTTTGCTGATTTTACTTGTGATGCTTACAGTTTTCCCGTTATATCTACACTATGATCTGTGTAGCTGCTTTGTGTCGCACCAGCAGCAGTCCACTCTTGAAGCTAAACCACACACCAATCATAAGTCCAAAGCTTACTTCTTCAAATACGAATTGTGATACGATACTAATATTAGTTAACATACACACATTTAATTGGTCAGGTAATGCTCCCGCTTGATTTTCCAAATGCATGTGGCCACATATAGAGAGACAACATGGAATTGCATTTCTTTGGGCGCTGTGATTCATCATCAGTGGGCAACCAACACTATATGCAATGAAGCGGAACCTCAAGAATATGCTTCCTCTTCTGTTCTTTAACATGTTACTCTTTTGTTATTTTGTATTTAGTAGGTATAGTATGTTCCTTGTTAGGAAGGGGAGCAGGGACATCTGCAATTAACAGCTGATAGAGCTGGCCTATACGTGATCGATAGGCTTTCAATTAGTAGCGGCTATACAACACCGTAATTTCCAGCCGGTTCCACTTTATCGATTTATATATCCTGGTTATGGTGTACCCCTTTTATGTAAACTACGATCTGCCTAGCTGTTGTGTGCTCTTGTTATCATGGTTTGGCAATAAACTCTCTATACAGTATATTATGAACCTATCATCTGCCAACTATCCTTACTTCTGGAGCCTATTTTTTTGTGTACTTGTGCCAGATTATATTAATGCACGCACCATATTACAGCACACATGGGATCTCTCGTCAGAATCCAGTGATAGCACACAAGGGTTTACAGAGGCACCCCTATATTAGAATATCCTCTGCATTACAAAGATAATCTCACTACTATTTATGTTTTAATGCTTCTTAGATATTATATGTAATCACAGTGAATATCACAATCCACGCATCAGAAGAATATTGTGGAACACTACGAGGACTTACAAAATTGTCACCAAGGCATTGAGTGCCCTTCTGGATGCAATGAAACTCATACGCTCCCCACCTGTAGATTCTTGTTCAGAATATGATCCTAATGACTATTTCGACCTCGAGGAGTCAAAGGCAGATGTCCTTTCCTATTCACCCATCAAGGTGTATGTTCTAATTTGGCAAGGTTTTATTGATTGCGCGTATCTTGCATAAGTTGTCTTGCATTTCTTCTACTTTGTAGGACCGCCATTTGCTTAGTTTAGTCATCATATATGTCAAGATGCCATGCCCATTGATTATCAATACATATTCCATCTGTCATCATACAATGTTTTTCCACTCAAATGGTGTTCTTGTGCATCAGACATCACAAAGGAAGAGGGTAATTGCCGAACCTGAAGGAGCACCAGCAAATTCCTTGAAAAACGTGGTGGTGCCAGAGAAATCAGATAACACCCCACTTATATTGGCTCTACAACCAGTGACACAAAACATAGGACCAACTCCAGCAGATTGTACCCATACTTCATTGGCCACACCACTAGCCCCACCACACAGGACCTGCACTCTAGCAAAAGGTATGTCGATTTTAGTTGCCATAGCACCAGTCGTACCATAGAAAAATCCAACTCCAGCAAAAAGTACAGCAAGTCCACCGGCCGAAGACCTATCCCAACTACAGATACGGCCAATTCCTATAGATTGGAACCCCGTTCCAGTTATTCCTAGTTTAAAATACAATGCTTTCAATGATGTTAGGGACTACGTGCATATATTCCCATCATGTGAAGATTATAGTGAAGACAATCACCATTTTCACATCTTCCTCTCCCACTTACGTGTAAGTGCTATTATTCGTGGTGGTTATTTTCCTGATTTATGTTGATTTAACACATCAATGATTTACATTACATTGTTGTAAGTAGGTGAGGGTCAATCTGGATAGTCATGACGAGCAAAGCTTGCTTGCACTTTTCAAGAAAGCATTGTAGCAGTATCGATGTTACCTGAGGAAATCACACTTTGATGGAAAGTCTATAAACGAATTTCTGGTGATGTCTCATGTGCTAAATTTAAAACACATTGAATGGAAAAACCTTGTTATGCACTAGTCTCGTTCCTAGGATGAGGTACTATCTATGATATCACATGAAAATTTGAACTTCTACTTTTTCGCATGTGCCTTACGGATCTTTTTTGCAGGAAATCTGCTCGAAGAAGAATTCCAGTTTGAAAAGGACAATAGGATATCGCAAATATGTTGCCCGCTGCTTTGCTCTTGTTAGTACCTGTTGTCCTGTATCACTGTACTTGTATACATACCTAGTTCATTATGTGAAAGCTTGCTTATCAATTGTTCACTCCAAATTATCTGATCTATGTGAATGGTTACATTAGTGTAGAATATATCCAATGCCAATGAAAGTTTTAGGTCTGCATTGTTCTTGTAAGTACCTGTTGTCCTTTATCAGTGTACTTATATTGACAGCTAGTTGTACATGTACCATCACTCTGCAGCTTATTTTCCTTTGCCCTCCTTTTTCAACACATCAGATCCATATTTAATCTTACCATAAGGTTGGATAACACCGATGGTACTGAAGAAGTGTACCTCTGCATTGCTCTTGGCTGTACCTTTTGCCTATATCGCTGTACTTACATTTATAGCTACTTGGTTATGTAGCATCACTCTTCATCTTATCTTAAATATTCTCCATTTTTTCTTATATTATCACATCTATATTTACTCTTAACAAAATGTAGAATAAAGGCAATGCTTATGAAGAAGATTATGTGGTAAACTTCTTGAATTTCCCCCCAATCATTATGGACAAGGGATTTATAGAGCCTGTCTTCACCAATAATGTAAGTTTGTCCTTCTCAAGCCTTCAAACTTTGTTGTGTATATTTGGTTAGGCATGACTGCAACAGCTGTTTATTTTTGGTGTTTGCATCAAATTGCATGTTTAAAGTTTATTATGTAGTTCATAAACAAAAGTTTGTCCTTCTCAATTTAAGTTTTCAGTTGTACAACCAAGTTCCTTCTTCATACCATGTAAATTAAACTATACAGAGCAAGTGATCTTCTTTTGCACTGCAAGTATGCTTATGTTCTTGATCCGTAATCCAGTGTTGTCCTGAACCTACCCACTATAGCACAATGTCATATTCTGCAATGTCTTAACTATGAACAATGTCATATGATTCTACTATTATTATAACCGTCTCTTTATTTGCCAATCTAATGGGATAAATTGACAGCACACTAACCATTGATACTTATGAGTTCTTGATTTGTAATCCAGTGGTGTCGTGAAGCTGCCAACTCCTTCACAATGTCAATTCCTACCATGTCTTGACCTGAACAATACCATATTGTGTTAATGCTATTTTAAACTATGTCACTTTATTCGTCAGTAAGAAATGTGATGAATTGTCAGCACTCATACTTATATGTGCAAAACCTGTCATCTGTCTGCTTGTTTATCTTTCAGAGTGAGGAGGATATAAGTGTCAAACAAGCGCAGTCTCATCAGCTTGCTCAACTGCTTGTGCTACAGCTCCCGAGCAGTGCTAACCTTTCTTGAACTCTATTGAAGTGCTGCCGGTTTTGTATATTATTTTTTCGACAGGTTTATTTGCACTGGTGGCGATCTTTGATGTCCAGTGTATGTAATCTGCTGTCTGCTTGTGCTTTATTATCATAGTGGCGAACTTATATGCCTAGTGGATGTAATATGCCATAATATCTTTATTGTATAGTCTAGGTTTTTTCTTATTCACGATGCTGCAGTTATTTTACTGTATATATATATATATATCGTCTTCGCAGTAAACTGGCCAAACCGTAAAATTACGGTACATAATCGGGTCGTCATGCAAATTACTATGTATGATCCGCATCATGGGCCCAGTCATCTTGGTTCGTTGAGAGGCCTAAATGTAAACTGGCCCACAAGTAGATTCGGGCCTTTAATAGGCCGAGTAAACCGTCGTCACTATTTTCGCAAGAAAACTCAATGGGCTTTTAGGAGGCTGAAAAGTAGGTTGGGCCTGAAACATGCCGAACAGCTCACGGGCCGGCAATAGGCTGAAATAGACCCCGACCCATGATTGTGCCAATCACATCACAGGCCGTTAACATGACAAAATTATCTCGGTCCTTGTTTGGCCCAATCAGATTATCGGCTGTGAGCAGGCCGGATGCAAACCGGGCCGTAGTTAGGCCCAACTATATGACGGGATTTTAACAGGCTGAAATAAATATAGGGCAGAAATGTTAAATGGGCCTTTAATAGGCTGAAACTAATATCAGGCCGAATTACTAAATGGGCCTTTAGCAAGTGGGCCCAAAAGTATAGCGTCCAGTTGACGGGCCGAATCTGATATGGGCCATAATTTGTCCCGAAGCCTCTTAAAGGGCCGGATCTTATCTGGGCCGTAATTTCGCCTAGAACATGGTATGCTTTTAACGGGCCAGATCTCATATGGGCCTCTATTAGGCCTGGAATGTGGCAGGCTGTTAATGGACCAGATAAAATATGGGCCGACATTTGGCCCAAAACATGGCAGCCTGTGAATGGGCCGACCCACTAGTGTCCTCAAAATCATGTGGGCCTTTAGCTGGGCCGGCCGATTATGGTCGGCAAAATCTTGTGGGACTTTAGCTGGGCCGGCCCATTATGGTCCGCAAAATCTTGTGGGCCTTTAGCTGGACCGACCCATTATGATACGCAAAATCTTGTGAGCCTTTAGTTGGGCCGACCCATTATGGTCCACAAATCTTGTGGGCCTTTAGTTGGGCCAACCCATTTAACCTATATGGGCCTATGTTGGGCCCTGCCACGTGTCGACATATCATAGGCATGGCTCCTCCAATGGACGGGCGACATCTGGCCCACCGAGGAGCAGACACGTGTTTCCTCTGACCATTGAGAATTTTACATGTGGAAAATCACCATTGGTCCGGGCTGTTAATGGGTTATCGGATCCAAAACTAGACCCGATAGCTTAATGGTGAGTTGTTACTGTGGATGCCACTTGTCGGTCACCCTTGACGAAAGCACTTCTATGATGCGTGATTTATCATCATGGAAGTGGACACTTCCGTGATGATAATTTTGGTAATGTCATGGGACACTTCTACGACAGCACAGGTATGACTATCTTGATTCTGTCATAAAATCGTCATGGATGTACATGCATGACAGAAAACGTGACCTACTGTGACAAACGCGTATCATCACGGAAGTGTACTTTTTTGTAGTGGAGCGATGCAAAAATCTACGGTTCCACCACTTTTCCTTATTATCATACACGCATATTCTTATTGGACCGTGTGCTATCTTGGGTTCTCCCACCCTGCATCAATTCCTTTACCCACATTTTAGTAGACACGATACTTCAACCGTCGTCCCCGCTCCTCTAGCACCGACCTTATAGTGAAATTGCAGTAGCCGAGGCATTTGAACCGTAGCCCTCCCTCGTCCACCACCATCTCCACCCACCATTACTAAAATTTGTAGTAGCTGCAGCGTATCCTCAAACACCAACCATCCCCCCTCCACAATACCCCACCCGCACTCCCTCCCCCTCGAACCCTAGCTCGCCGTCACTGCCAACCCCTATCGGTCTGCCCGATCCTCCTAGCTTAGATAATAAAGTTCAGGTTACCCAGCGATTTCCATACCGCAGGCCCACCCCCTGAGTTTTTAGACGAGGCCCATGGTGTACCTCCCCGCCAGATCCACATCCCCTGCTCAAGAGAGTCATAGCCTAAGCCCGGCCATGTATCCCGGGGAGCGCGACAAGCGTTCAGCCAAGAAGAGGTTTACCATGGCCTCTCCGGTGGACGTTGGCGAGGTGGCCGACATTCGTCCCGACCTTTCGATCCCGGAACAACACCTCACCATGGAAGCTGGCGAGGATGTTGACTATGTTGCCATGCTGAAGGCTTCACGTCAGCAGGATGGCGTATTACTGTGTCTCGGGAAAGCTGGCTACAACATCAAGCTCGACGATGGCAACAACATCATGCATGCCATGTCACAGGTTAAGTGGTCCATCCCCAACCACTCTACTTCAACCGCCGTCAATCTCTTCGATGGCCCTGCCATTGATCTCCTCCACCACGCGGTCAACGATTTGTAATCCTTGTACGCCACTGAGCCCATTTTGTAGTCTTTGAAGAACATGTTCTACGATGGCGGCTTGGGATCCTCAATTGCCAAGTCAGATCTCATCGACCACGACCATGAGGAGGGCACCCACAAAGGTTCTTCCAGGGTAAAATAGCCCATCTGCGACATCAGAGAGCGCACCATGGGTATGTGCTCTTCGAACTGGAAGGATCCCGTCCACAACATCGTATCAGCAAATCTTACCTTTTCTAGCTTGCCAACCTGTACCCTTTGTTGTTGTGGATTTTTCCATGCGGTGTTTTAACTATGCCATGTTTAATTATTTCAGTTATGCAAAAATGTAATGTTCAATAGGGGTATGTGATGTTTAAGTATGAATTTTCCACATCAGTTTCACGAATGGCTATATTTGGTTATTTATAGTGAGTAGATGCCTTTTTATCTGTATTTGGTTGTTAGGTTGGTTGTAGTGAGCATTTGTCCAGTTATCAAGTAGATGCCTTGTTTATATGTATTTGGTTGTTAGAATGGTTGTAGTGAGCATTTGTCCAATTATCAAGCAAATGCCTTGTTTATCTGTATTTGGTTGTTAAGTCGGTTGTAGAGAGCATTTGTCTAGTTTTCAAGCAGATGCCTCGTTTATTTGTATTTGCTTGTTAAGTTGGTTGCAGTGATCATCTGTCCAGTTTTCAAGCATATGCCCTATTTATCTGTATTTTCTTGTTAGGTTGGTTGAAGTGAGACTCTGTCTAATTTTCAATGGCTATATTTGGTTGTTGTACGGATCATTTATGCCTTTTTATTTCCTTCATTCACAATGTGATGTTCATTTTGTGCAAGTCAGAACTATGCCGCTCGATTTCATCAATACCAGTTTGAACGACTATATTTAGTTCCAGTTATGTCTGGTGTAGTTAACACAAGCCCTTTATTTCAGTTTTACACATTTATCCAGTGTGATGTTTAAGCATGAGCTATGTTCTATTCATTTTCAACAATACCAGTTTGAATTGCAATACTTGATGGATGTTAAGCCTGTTGTAGGTAACATTCCCTTCCATTTTATATCCGCTTTAACAACATGTTGAAACCAACACATTCAAGCTATCATTTGGAGATGGTGTTATTTAGCTTTGTTATATTTCTTTGATGTTAAGGTTGTTGTACTTATCATACCTTTCCACTACTTATGCAGGACAACAACAGGAGTGGCCAGCATTTTCCGCCGAGGTTGGTTTCATCCCTCGGCTTGTACTCTCCCCGTAGTTGCATAATGTAGTCATAGATCCAGGCCTGGACACTTGTTAGCTTCTAATATTGACTTGTTGCTTGTAGGTACATATGCCCTTGGCAAAGATCCATGCATCGACCCTTTTTGCATATGGGGCAATCAACTGAGGAAACTGATAAGGATTGTTAGCAAAAAGATACGAACGGTGGCAAGCAAATTATTTGTTTATGCTCTATCCAGCATAACAGTGAGCTGTAGGATGGTAACTACAAACTCTGCAGCTTTCTCTTTTTACTGCCCATAATGAGTTGTTAGACAACAATGTCTAAATCATTTTTGTTTGAAGTGGTTCCCAAAGAAGTTTACTCAAGATTACCTTGAGAAGTACATGATTGGTGGACACGCAATGAAGGTTAAAGTATTTCATCCATAATACCATGAGCATCGGGAAGTCCTAATGAAGATAGTGATGGATGGGCGGGCAGCCATCACAAGGGGTTGGCCTAGAGTTGTGCGCGCATTAAGCATGGAGGAGGGCACAATATGGGCATTCCGCTTCACCTTCCCTAGCAACCATAATGTCTTTCGCCTCTCTATTTACAATATTCAGTACAACTATGGTTCATCATTCTTTACTTGGTGCTTCTGTAGTTCTTCAGTATATGTACCTGTGCATCGAATTTTGCATTTGTGCTTGAACCTATATTTGTAACAAACATGGTTCGATATGAAATAAGTGATTTCCTACTTTAAAATTCAAAATCTGTGATTTTTAAATGCATGGATTAAATTAGGGATTACACTACACACGGTTTGTGAAAGCAAAACGTCTGCGATAAACATGGACACTAGACATGTTTCACGGATCAACTACGTGTGCGATCAATCTCTACTGCACACACGATCAGCCAAGAAAAATGTGTGAGATAAGCAACAACATCACACACAGCTCCTTCTTATTAAATGTTTGTGAAAGTAACCTTATCACACACGCTTGGCAATTATGGACTGTTTATGATGGTGTGCGCACCGCAAACATTTGATCATAGAAGAACGCGTGCGATAGGTCTTCATCCGACGCGGGTATGATGGATGAATCATGTGGGATATATTTAAGATTCACATACAATTTTATAGGGACAACTATATGCACTCTTACAACTAATCACAAAAAGTGAGGAAAAGTAAATGTGTGTGACTGTTTGCTTATCATACACATTCTATAATCGTGAGAGGTTTGTGATGGGTCTCACATCGTAAACGTAGCACCACAGAATACCGACTATGATGGAAATGCGAGCACAAATAAGTAGCAAGGATGGAGTGTTTGTGATATTCGAGATATCAGAAACAATTTTATAGGGAAAACTATACACATCATGGCTCCCTACCCCCGACAGTTTTTGGGTCGTGTGGGAAGGACCCCCCCTATCGCACACACTCACTTGGCGAAGGTTTAAAATGCCTTCGTGGAAAAGGGTTAAAAATTGTTTGTATCGAAGCTCGTTGTACTAGTGCTAACTCATCATCTCGGTCCCACCGATATATCCATTTTGGACCCACTAAGATAATACTACTACTGCACCAGCCAATACCCTAGCTTTTCGATCTAACTGAAACGGCTCTCGATCCCACCGAGATGGCATGACCAAGTTTCTGTGATGAAATCACTTCATCTCAAAATCACCAAGTGAAACTGATCGGAATTAGGGAAATGTGGTTCAGCCTTTACCGTTGCACTTCGGTCTCTTCGAGATGATCTACTCAGTCCCACCAAGACCCCCAACGTTCATATCTTTTGCACAAATCAGTCTCCCCGAGAATACGGATGGATTTTGTGTGGAGGTGTGGAGGCTATTTATACCTCCACCCCCTATTACTTAGTAAGAGAGCCATCAAAACAAACCAACTTCCACCATTTGTATTCTGAGAGAGAACCACCTGCTCATGTGTTGAGATCAAGATATTCCATTCATACCATTTGAACCTTGATTTCTAGCCTCTTCAAGATGCTTTCCACTCCAATCCGTCTCCTACCAAAGCCAAAGCTATGTGTGTGTGAGAGAGAGAGAGAGATTGAGTGTTGAGGAGAATATCATTTGAAGCACAAGAGCAAGGATCATCACCAACACAACATTTATTACCTTTTGGAGAGTGGTGTATCCTAGATTGGTTAGGTGTCACTTGGGAGCGTCCATGATCATGTGGAGTTGAACCAAGGAGTTTGTAAGGGCAAGGAGATCACCTACTTCGTGAAGATCTACCCGAGTGAGGCTATTCCTTCGTGGACGTAAGCGGCGGTAAGTGGTGAGAGCGTGTGTGAAGAAGTACACCCCTGCAGGGTTAACATCATCTATTCGAATAGTCATGTCCACAGTAATGGACTTCTGGGTTGCCTATAACAGTTCATAGACAAGTGAAAGTGGATACTCTAAAACTCGCAAGATAAGTGTGAGTGCTATGGATGGCCTTCTCGTTGGGAGACGGAAGTGGATCCATAATGGTGTATTGATATGGTGAATATGTGGACTCGTGTGCGCCACCCAAAGGAGTTGCTTGCAGTCGTGGTTTAGGTTAGCCACTGAGTCAAAGCTGGCTTGCTGCAGTTAAACTCCACTACCCCCTTGTTGATACCGATGCATATGTTGTTAGTTCTGATGTAAGTCTTGCTGGGTACATTTGTACTCACGTTTGCCTATTTTATGTTTTGTAGAGAGACGTCAGTCTCGCTAATAGTTTCGTGTGGACTTCGACTTTAGCTTGATACCTCAGCTACGATCTTGTGCCCTCGGCAGGATCTGGTAGATAGTCAGGCTTCTTAGCCTTTTCCATTTGTAGATGTCTGTACTCAGACATGTTAAGCTTCCGCTTGTGCCTTGATTTGTATGCTATGATTGTTGGGTCATGAGACCCATGTTTGTAACATCTCGCTCCTCGGAGCCTAATGAATAAATACTTGACTTGTAGAGTTATGTTGTGATGCCATGTTGTATTTACACATATCGAGCATATTGTGTGTATGATTGAAATGCTTGGTATGTGTGGGATCCGACAATCTAGTTGTTTAGCCTTGGCAGCCTCTCTTATGGGGAAATGTAGTCTAAGTGCTTCCATGAGCCATAGTAGTCCGCTACAGCCCGGTTCACCGGAGTCCTGTTAGCCCAGCACTACTGCTCAGGACACTTGACTGGCCGGCATGTGTTTCACTTCGTTCCTGTGTCTGTTCCTTCGGGGAAATGTCATGCGGTGACATCCGGAGTCCTGCCTAGCCTGCTACAGCCCGGGTTCCAGGAGTCCTGTTAGCCCAGTGCTACAGCCCGGATTCACACGCTGCTGACCGACACGCTCGATGTGAATCATGTATGCCTGTCCCCATAGGTTAGTGCCGCTTTGGGTTCACGACTAGCCATGTCGGCCCGGGTTCTCTGTCATATGGATGCTAGCGACACTATCATATACGTGAGCCAAAAGGCGCAAACGGTCCCGGGCCATGGTAAGGCGACACCTGTGGGATACCGTGCGTGAGGCCGCAAAGTGATATGAGGTGTTACCGGCTAGATCGATGTGACTTGGAATCGGGGTCCTGACACAAAACCAATTTGAAGTGAAGATCAAGAGGGTTCGAAGTGACAGTTGAACGGAGTTCAAGAATGCCAATGTGGATACCTTTCTTGACGAAGAAGGCATCTCACATGAGTTCTCGGCTACGTACACACCTCAAATGGAGTTGTTGAGATAAAGAACCGTACCCTTATTGAGATGGTGAGAACAATGCTGGATGAATACAAGACGCCAAGGCACTTTTGAGCTGAAGTGGTTGAGACGGCTTGTCATCCTACAAATCGACTTTATCTTCACAGGCTTCTTAGTAAAACGACATATGAGCTACTCACCGGTAACAAACCACAAGTTGGATACTCTGAATATTTGGATCAAAATATTACATTCTTGGTAAGCATCATCGTCCGAAATTTGCTCCTAAATATCATGAAGGTTTCCTACTCGGTTATGGTTCAAACTCTCACACTTACCGCGTCTATAACAATTTCACCCAAAAGAGATTGAAGAGACAGTAGATGTGAAGTTTGATGAATCTAATGGCTTGCAAGTAGAGCAATTGCCAATTGATGTAGGAGAGAAATATCCCTCAGAAGCAATTCAAGATTTGTCCATTGGAAAATTCTCCCAACGGATGTGAAGCAGAGTACTTCCTCCAATAGCCTGTAGCAGGCTCAAGGTTACCATGGGCCGTATATGGCCCATGGTTGTTGCGGCCACTAGCAAACCAAGGAAAAAGAAGACTAGGAAATAAATAAGCCAGAAACTAACGCTAGGCTATTAAGGCGATTGCACAGATCACATCCGCTAGGCATCGAAGTTCGCCACTAATGCAAATATAGGGAACACCCTACACTATACAAAAATGACTTGCTGTTTTCTTGAGCCCGTGCCTGCATGTTAAGAAAAAAATTGTATCACAAAAAAACAAATTACAACCATAAAACAAAAGGAAGGTTGGCATAAAAGTTAACAGTCCAGTAGATAAATGCACCACGAGAAGTTCAGAAGCTCAGTTGATTTGACCTGACTGTTACGTTTTCATGCTGAATTGTCCGATGGAGCACCATAACATTCGCCTTCATTTCTCCTAGGCTCCTGAACAACATAGTAAATTTCTGATAGTCTGGTTTCAAAACCATGCATATCTTGATGACATCGAACAATGGTTGTCCTTATTTCACAAAGGGTCTCTGTTAGGGAATGGACTTGTGTCCAGAGCACAGATATAACATTGTTTTGAGCTTGCAGTTTGGACGAGATTGCCTTAACAACCGACCCAGTATTACGCAGGAACATGCTTTTGGCACTGTTAGTGGACAGGTACTGACCCACTGCAGCAGGAGGTGACCTTGTGGTTATAGTTGCCTCATCACCTTCAGAAGGTGGCAGTTCCACCATTTGTTCCATAGCTTGCTGAAAAGTTGAGTTTTTACATTAGTAGTACCAGAAAAGAAGATATTAAGGAGGCAGAAAAACCAAACAAAATAGCTTTGGTCTATATACCGAACTTATTCTAGTGAACCCGTGTAAAATATTAGTTGTATTTTACTACAAAGTACATAATAAAACCAGGTTCCAAACATATGACCATGTACCATGGCTAATGTATTGTCTATTTCTTCACATTGTATTGACAGTGAAGGATAAAGAGACAAAGTTTATAATACGGTAAGCATAGTATGACATCATTCATATCACAAAACAACTGAGAACAAAGAAACAAGCAATTGTAACATTGTGTGGGCAAGTCCAACACGGAACTAGATTACAGATCAAGATCAAAGGAACATCACTCCTATCTTTTAAACCTTGTAAGGTGCAATGATACCCTAAGACAATTGTGTATAAAATTGAAAAGAGTAATAGACATTGGCTGCAAACCGTGCAGTTCATTTAACAAGTCAGAGTAAGTAGTGGTTAAATGGCATGAGGACTAAGGCCTTACAACAGTGGCTTTGACTGGTGTAGTCATGCCCTTCGTCTTGCTGGTTGATACGTCTCTATCGTATCTATAATTTTTGATTGTTTCATGCAAATATTATACAACTTTTACATACTTTTCGCAACTTCTTATATGATTTATTGGACTAACCTATTGATCCAGTGCCCAGTGCCATTTCCTGTTTTCTGCATGTTTTTTGTATCGCAGAGTATCCATATCAAATGAAGTCCAAATGCAATAAATTTTACGGAGAATTATTTTGCAATATATGTGATTTTTGGGAGTTGGAATCACCGCAAACGGAGGCCCACACAGCCCACAAGACACCAGGGCACGCTAGAGGCCCCTGGCGCTTCGTGGTGGGTTGTGCCCTCCTCGAACGTTGGTTGCATCTCTACTTTGGGCGCAAAGAAACTTATATCCATAAAAAATCGTGTTAAAATCTCACCGCAATCGGAGTTACTGATCTCTTGAATATGAGAAACGTTTTCGGCCAGATCAGGGGAATGTGAAACAAAAGAGAACAGAGAGGGAGATCCAATCTTGCCCCTCCGCGGCCATGGAGGCCATGGACCAGAGGGGGAACTCTCCTCCCATCTAGGGGGGAGGCCAAGGAATAAGAAGAAGGAGGGGGACTCTCTCCCCCTCGCTTCCGGTGGCACCGGAGTGCCACCAGGGCAACGATCAGGACGGTGATCTACATCAACAATCTTGCTATCGTCAACACCAACTCTCTCCCCCTCTATGCAACGGTGTAAAACCTCTTCTCCCCGCTATAATCTCTACTTAAACATGGTTCTCAACTCCATATATTATTTCCCAATGATATTTGGCTATCCTATGATGTTTGAGTAGATCTGTTTTGTCCTGTTGGTTAATCATGATCTTGGTTGGTATGATTGTATATTTTATTTATGGTGCTATCTTATAATGCCCTCTGTCTCGCACAAATGTGAGGGGCCCTCGCTGTAGGGTGTTGCAATATGTTCATGGTTTGCTTATTATCAGTGTTGCGGGGGTGAAAGCAGCCTAAACGCGGATAGGTGGGTTATGGCCTATGGGAGTAAAGAGCACTTGATACTTAATGCTATGGTTGGGTTTCATGACCTTAATGATCTTTAGTAGTTGTGGATGCTTGCTAGAGTTCCAATCATAAGTGCATATGATCCAAGTAGAGAAAGTATGTTAGGTCATGCCTCTCCCTCATATAAAATTACAAGAATGATCACCGGTACTTGTTATTGATTGCCTAGGGAGAAATAACTTTCTTGTTGGCGAAAACCCTTTTACTAAACACCTAGGTTTTATTATATTGCAAAGTACTTCTAGTTTTATTCTTGCAAACTAGTTCTAGCATCACACCTACAAACTAGTTTCATACTTGTTTTCGGTAAAGCAGACGTCAAGTGTGCGTAGAGTTGTATCGGTGGTCGATAGAACTTGAGGGAATATTTGTTCTACCTTTAGCACCTTGTTGGGTTCGACACTCTTATTTATCGAAAAAGGCTACAAAGGATCCCCTATACTTGTCGGTTATCACTGGTGTGACAGTCCTTGAAGATTTCCACAACATTTGGCTCAGGTACTTTTTGGTCCTTGCGGGCTTTCCTCTCCATTTGGAACAAGTCAATATAGATCTAATAATATGACATAGTGAAAAGAGTGAAATGACAACTAATTACAAGAGCCTCGCAGTGTGTAATATAGCTACGAGATCCCATCATCTATTGGAATTTCACTTTCTACGGTTTCCCTTGTTCTTTGAACAGTTAGAAAATGATAGATTTGTGAAGCACATGAGTATAACATACTTGATACTTTTGATCAGACCAGTGTTTAACGAGGCCTCTCAAGTCTTCATCCGATATATTTTCAATTGGAGATGTTTGTGCAAGTTCATTGTTAGCCTTGCCTTCAAAGTGAGTTTTCCTCGAGTTATACCGATATTGTCACAGAGCAGACTTGAAAACATGGGTGCAAGCTTGTCTGGTTGCATCATCCTGGCTATCCAACTTGAACCTCTTCTGTTGAAAATTATGGGAGTCTCATTATTAGCAACAAAGAAAGTATGGGATACAACAAGACGATATTACTAGTTTCCATACATAACCATACTTATAAATAAATGGTCGAGGAAGGTGCTGAACTAGGTTTCATCTTTGTCATTCCTGTACCGAATCAATGTTGGGAGGATACGTGCATGTCACCTAACGGCAACCGCTGCCTCTGATACTAACTTGGCTGACTTTGTAGCATCACATGGCCTTTTTAAACCTGCCTCAAAATAGATTTCCATTCTACCTCCTCTAGATTTAGTTAACCTATCATGAATTATCCCTGATGTCTGTTTCCTCTTGTGCCTAGGTGCTAGTCCAACAATGAACATAGGAAGTGTTACTGTACATCAAACTGTCAGACTACATATAAAGAAGCATGCAACTGTAACTTGACTCTAGCAACTACCTTCTTGCTGTTGAAGCTCACAAGGTTCACCTGATCTTGCCAACTCGTCTTTTGTCAAGAGTGCTTCAGAAGTAGTGTTAGGTGGCAAGGGAGCTTGGGAACATGCTGCTAGCTGAGTTGTCAAACAAGTAACTCGTGCAGCTGGTGGTACTGTGGAAGGTGTTGCAACAAGTAGGGTTGTCGCTGCTTGTTTGGTGGCAGCTATTAGTTTCTGTTTGGATTGTTTTGCAGCTCGTGTAGCATGTGATACCACGTTTGTACAATTTTCCGGTGGACTTTGACCTTCTATTGCACCATCAGTACCAGCAAAATCTGCATAATTCTTCCGCTTCTGTTTTCGTGTGTCCTGAGTACTAACACCATCCCCTGCCATTATGTGTTCCTTCCTCTTTCTCTATGCCATGTCAAGTCAAGCAGACAAGAAAAAGGAATAAAAATTTAGTTCTTCAGAACAAATTGATGCGTGATACACACGAACTGAACTTTGATGTTAGACAACATCATGATAGGAGGATTTAATATGTACGAAAAATAGGACGGCATGAGATAATCAGAACTATGATCTATAAACTAAGCAGAAGGCATTTCAATAAATTAGGAGCAATGCAATGGAAGGTAGACACCATATGAAAGGTGCTACAAATATCGCTTTGCCATGTTAACAGTGCCTTGACATAACTGGCATTTACACAAATGTGAAGAAGTACAAGAAATAAATCATATGCAAGATGCAAACAACATCACACTACCAAGCTAAAGGTCTCTCGTCATTAGTGCCATTGCATATTCATAACTATGATGTGTGAACTAAGCAGAAGGCATTTCAACAAATTAGAAGCAATGAAAGCTAGACACCATATGTAAGACGCACCGAATATCGCTCTACCAAGTTAAAATTGTCTCGTCATTAGTGGCACTTCAACAAATTAGTTGTACAAGCTAGAATACAATGCGAGATGTAAACTATATCAGACCCCCAAGTTAAGCATGTCTTGTGAAAAGTGATTGTTGCAGGTTACACAACAGTAGCACTTTGATGTAAGAACATGGTGTGATAGACAAACATTGTATGTTCTAGAAATAGGAACACATGTCTTATTCACAAGTATAATGTGTAAAGTAAGTAGTTGGAATTCAACAAAATTAGAAGCAATACAAGCTAGACATCATACATAACATGCAACCACATATAATAGTGCCATGTTAGAGGGAGCACCTGTGATGGTGGACAAGGGGGGACGTGCTCATCATCAACACAGCTACGTTGAGCATCTATGCACGTGTTGTTTTCCAAATCTTGTTGGGGGGTGGCGGAGTAAAATGTGTAGAGGCCCTCCGTTTGGAAGAAGCGCCTTTATCCACTGCCTTGCTAATTTCCTTCTTCTTTATTGACTTTGCATTGTCAAGTAAAACCGAGAGGAAAAAGCAATAAAATTCACTCTTTAGAACTCATTCTTGCATGATGCTGACAATCACTACCTTGATGTAAGGCAAACACATGATACAAGGATGGAATATGTTCGAAAAACAGGATGACATGGCATATTCACAATTGTTTGTGTAAATTAAGCAGAAGTAATTTAATCAAATTACAAGCAATACAAGCTAGACATCGTATGCAACATGCAAGACAATATCACACTGCCGAGCTAGAGAAAGCACCTGGAGCCAGTTTCGCCACAAGACCACCATCAGCCCTTGCCTTAATTTTTTTCCTTCATGTTTCTTAATTTTATTTCCTTGTCCAGTCAAACCCAAAGGAAAAATGAATAAAAATTCTCTTTTCAGAACTCATTGATGCAGGATGCTGACAAGCACTACTTTAATGTAAGGCGATCTCATGATAGGACGATTGAATGTGTAAGAAAAAGGACAACATTGCATATTGATAGCTATGATGTGTAAACTAAGCAGAAGGCATTTCAACAAATTAGAAGCAATGAAAGCTAGATACCATATGAAAGATGCAATGAATATCACTCTACCAAGTTGAAACTATCTCGTCATAAGTGCCATTTCAACAAATTAGAAGTAGTATAAGCTAGAAAAGAATACGAGATGTAACCTATATCACATTCCCAAGTTAAACGTGTCTTATGATAAGTGATTGTTGTAGGTTACACAATAGTAGTACTTTGATGTAAGAATACGGTGTGATAGACAGATATTGTATGTTCTAGAAACAGGAACACGTGTCTTATTCACAAGTATAATGTGTAAAGTAAGCAGATGGAATTCGAGCTCGGTACCCGGGGATCCTCTAGAGTCGACCTGCAGGCATGCAAGCTTGAGTATTCTATAGTCTCACCTAAATAGCTGGCGTACATGTGAAGGTGTTCTGTGTGAGATGTGCTCATCATCCACACAACTACGTTGACTGTGTATGCCTGTGTTGTCTTGCAAATCTTCTTGGGGGGTGGCGGAGTAGAATTTGTAGAGGCCCTTCGTTTGGAAGGAGCACCTTTATCCACTGCCTTGCTAATTTCCTCCACTTCATTGATTTTGAATTGTCAAGTATAACCGACAAGGAAAAGTAATAAAATTCACTCTTCAGAACTCATTCATGCATATTACTAACAATCACTACATTGATGTAAGGCAAACACATGATACCAGGATGGAATATGTACAAAAAATAGGACGACATGCCATATTCACAACTATTTGTGTAAGCAAAGCAGAAGGCATTTCAACAAATAAGAAGCAATGCAAGCTAGACACCACATGAAAGATGCAACCAATATGACTCTATCAAGTTAAAAGTGTCCCATCATGAATGGTGTTTCAACAAATTAGAAGCAGCGCATGCTATAAATCATATGAAAGATGCAACCAATATCACACTGCATATACTAAAGGTGTCTCGTCATATTGATTGATGCGGGATACAAAAAACAGTAGTTTTATGTAAGGACATGCTTAAGAGACAGATGTACTATGTACTAAAAACAGGAAGGCATGTCACATTAACAGGTATAATGTATAAACTAAGCAGAATAGCGCATGCAATTTAACCAGATTGGAAGAATTACAATATGGACACCATATGCAACATGCAACCACATATCACGCTGCCAAGTTAGAGCAAGCACCTACGATGGTGGTGTAGGGGAAATGCGGTCATCAACTATAGAGCTACACTCACTATATTCATCTAGCCTTGCTATTTTCTTGAGAATCATATGGGGAGGCTGACACTGCATTCTTTAAAAGAGCATCTTTTCTCAAAGTAACCCACTGGGGTGACTGTCTCATCATAAGTGATTCATGAGGGATACACAAGAACATTAGTTTGATGTAAGCACATGGTTAATAGACAGATGTATTAGTATGTACCAAAAATAGGAAGGCACGTCATATTCAAAGGTATAATGTGTAAGCTAAGAGATACAAACTAGACATTCAGATGGAGTGGTGAGCATGATCATCGAGGACCTGAGAGCCTGGTGGGAGGTGGGTTGCTTCTCCACCATTGTGGCTTTTTAGTTGGCTTCCAGGTGATGCCTGTCCATGTTTTGCTTGTCACTGCCTCGGCCAGTGCCCTGACTAGCTATTTGTCTTCTAGTTCTCCCGGGATGGTGGTTCATGTAAAAAATATCTTTCCTTATCTTAATAAAGACCAACTTCGGCCTTTCAAATACAAGCTAGACACCATATGCAACATGCAACACATATGACACCGTGAAGTTAAAGCAAGAACCTGGGATGGTGGTTCATGGCGAGCGAGATCATCAACTCTAGAGCTACATTTACCATCTCCATCTGCTGACACTGCACCCTTTATAGCACCGAAACGTGTCTTGCCTAAGCCCGAAGAAAGCTAGAGCTACTTCTCTCTTTTATTTTGTGCTTCTATCAACCGGCTGGCATAGGCTGAATACCCATGCATACACAAACAATAGTGAGAGTATGGGTGAAGTGTGTGCAGAAAAAGTGCACTGTAAAAGTAGCAGATAGCAGGCAGCTGAAAAAAATGATAGGAGACATATGATAGCTCCACATTGCATGGAAAACAAAATTAGATTCTACTCCTTATGATATTGTAATGTATGAGAACAGGGATGGCTAGGAAATGTAGGTACTCCTCAAGCACACCACCACATGTGGCCCTATCAAAATAACAGTCGACTGAAAATAAATACGTCGTCAATTTTTTATGAACCGTCCGATCTACAAGGAACGGGTAGATGTCCTTCGTCTACCTCTCGCTAGTCACTGTTAACGATATTTCTCGAACCGCCAGTGACCAACGGCCAGACCCCTGCCTCCACCGCCCCGCCCTCCCATCGACCACACACCACCGCCGTGCTTGGTAGCGCCCCCCGACCATCCCTTTAAGCCCGTCCGACCTCCACATCGGGCGCCAGTGGATCCTAGGCCCCACACACCCCTAAGATAAACACTGAGGCACTGCTTCCCTGACGTAATAGGCAGACTAGCGCATGTTTTGCTGGGGAATGCTTCCTTTAATTGGGAATCAACTGACCAGGAATTGAAATCCAGGGGGGCGACGGACCTCTAGCTATGGTGAAATAGTAAATGAGGAGAAACCTTGTGCATAATGAGTAACTAGGAACATCTAGTATCAGGAATAAGGTGTAGGAAGAAGCGGTCAACTAGTGTCTTCTATGGGAAGATATCGTGCAAGCAGACACGTAAGATTTGAACGAAAAAGGGAAGAGGAGTACCAGTTCCGGTTGCCAGTGTTGTGTCCTCCTGATATCGCGGTGATGTTCTTATTTTTACCGGGGGAACGAATGTTTTGGAGGAGGGTGGAGCGTTGGATGAACCCATGGCCAAATTGTTTATTGTGTTGCGGTGGCTGTCTGTTAGCGCAGGGGAAGGAGATCCGAGGCGGCGAAGGACAGCATAGCAGGAACAACTCGGTGCAGTGGACAATGGCGATGTGGTTGAACTGGCTCGGGTACGGTGCACGTCGGCTTCCTGGAGGCAGCTCGGCCTCAGCTTCAACAACTAACCATGGAGGGAGTTGCGGTTGCGGTGGACGACGACATCGGGTTATCGGCTTCGGCGTGATGGAGGAGGGCGGCGGTTGATGGGTGGGATGGGGTGGCGGACGGAGGACGCCTGGGTTTTGCGGCTGGTCAAGAGGTTGTTTTGGCGCCCACAGAGTACGAATGGGGAATCGGACAGAGGCGAGGGTGGCGGGGGGGGGAGCTAAGGGGGAACCATGTTTCGGTCTGGGAGGCGCTTGTTTTTTTTTGAACAGATGCGACGCGCTTGTTTGAAATTTGGGGAAAGTACAAACTTTGCCCCCCTCATAAATTTTGGACCTACTGTGGGTCGGGAGTAGGAAGGTAATCCCAGGTGTCCCAAATAGTGGGCGGGAGCGATTTTGTCCGACCGAATGTGTTTTTAGGCAGCCACGGTGTATGAATGTTTTTCGGAGGCGGTTGCGTGGTGTCTAGATGAAGTTACAAACCTACCCCGGTTAAGACCTATAGACGTCGGGCCGGTAGACTTCACAGGTCGAAGTTAAAAAAGTAATTTCCGTCTACCAAACATCGGTCTCACGCAGTTTTAGGCAAGTAGAGGCTCTTTTGGTGCTTCATTCAAAATCTTGAAACAGAAGCATTCACATTTAGAGTACTCTTGAACTTTCAGGATTGACCTAAATAGACAACGTTAAATTTGACCTTGTATGTTTGAAAACCTCATTAAATTATGCACTTCCTTTTGAAATTTTAACACTTGAAAATCCTATAACTACGATTATTTTGGAATGGAGGAGGTAAATTTGAATCTATTTTGGACACGACTATATATGCTATTATGTACAAAACTAGAGCAAAGATTGGTCACCCCATAATTTAGGTATGATTTACAAATGCCATGATCTCGAATTCAAATAATTAATGGACTTCATGTTGAATTCTAATTGTTTAGACCACCTTAAGTTGAATTCAAATGTATCACTACTAGCAAAAACCTTATACGCAGAACTTTTGCAGTAGCGCTGGTTAGAAAGGGGCGCTACAGCTACTTAGAAGTAGCACGGGGAAACAGAAGGCGCTACTGCTATGTACATACCAGTAGCGATGCCAGGTAAAAGAGCGCTATTACTAAAATTACCCCACCGTTGCTGCCAGGCTAAGTGTATTAGTAGCGCTTTCCCATGAAACGCGCTACTGCTAGGTAGTTTAGCAGTAGCGCTTTCTCCTAAACCTCGCTACTTCTAATCCAGCCTTATCCCCCACCCCCCGCCCGCCTGCCCATCTCCTCACTCTCCTCTGTCTGACTGTCGCGGCTGTCGTCCTCCTCCTGCCATCGCCCCTGTCCCTGCATTGCCTCCGCCGCCGCATTGCCGCCGCCCTCGGCAAGCCTCCTCCTTCTCCTCTTCCTCCTCCCTCCTCCCTCCTCTAGATGCCCCTCCTCCGTCCTCCGTCCCACTCCTCCCTCCTCTAGTTGCCTGTCCTCCTCCCCTCGTCCCTCCCCTGCTCCTCCCTCCTCTAGCCGCCCCTCCATCAACAACACCTCCTCCTTCCATAGCCCCTCCTCCCTCCACAACCCCTACTCCCTCCCCCTCCTCCATCCACAGCCCCTCCTCCCTCCATAGATCTAGATTTTTTCAATAGTATAGATAGGTAGAATTTTGTAGAATGTACATGGAATTTAAGTGGTTAATAGAACTAGTTTATTTATAGTAAGTCCTTAATAGAACTAGTTGAATTAATAGAACTAGTTTAGTTTTAGTAAGAAAATTTAGGTATAGAATTTTTTATAATTTTGTTTTTCAATATAGAAATGTATTAGAAAATTTGATGATCTAAAATTTTACTCGGTGGAATATGCAGGCTTTGTAGAGTCGTGTCTCCTTGGAGTGATCGTCATCCGAGCTACCTCTACTTCCTCTACACCCGAATCGCTGAGCTAAAAGTCCACCTCCTCCTTCCACACTCCTCGGTGTGTTGAATAGAGTAAAACTAGGGTATTTAGTCGGTGAGCTCATGTGTGAATTCTTATGATAATTGATCCGGATGGAATTGCAAGTTTAAGCATCGTTGTATGTGTATGGACATCTTTGTATCGCAGGGAAAATCGGAGTGGCCTATGTTTTGCCGGAGAGTTGATTCATTTCTGTTCCGGCAAATTACAGGCGCACGATATGTCCTATTTTAGCAATGGTCATGCCATATTTTTCCGTGAATTTAAGCATGACTTGTGCTAGAATATGTAGGAAATATCGAGTGCCCTGGATTTGCTAGAAAGACAATTAAACGACATTTCGAGTTGACTTTAAGTCTGTTGGGGCTCCATACATGACAGTCAAAAAAATCGGTGAGGGATAGTCTCCACCATATATGAGAGAAGAAGAATGCCCACTATTGTCATGGGGGTCACTTCTCCTTCTTCTCTTTGTGATAGACCTTTGTTACGCACTAGGGGAAGAAGGAGTAGCGACCATCATCAATAGTCGAAACATTGAGGGAGTGTCCACCATATATGAGAAAAGAAGAATGCCGACTGCTGTCATGGGGGTTTCTTTTCTTTCTTTTCCTTGTGCTATATAATTGTAATGCACTGGGGAAAGGAAGAGTAGCGACGATCACCGACGGTCGCAATATCAGAGAGGGAGTGCCCACCATATACGTGAGATGAGAGTTTAGGAAGGAAGACTCGATAGACCTAAAGCCAACCCGTTGCATATTGAGTAATAGTGATTTGTCTGTTGAGTTTCCTGGTATTTGCCTTCGATCGATTTTCAATTAATGTTTCGACTATGAACATAGGAAATGTCTGACGACAAAAAGGAATTCGTTATGTGCGAATACTGCGAAGACGAGCGCGGCCTATGCGACAGGCCTCACCTAGTTGGTCGTAGCCGCTTCAGCATCAAGCTGGATGTTGGGGATATTACTACTGGATGTAAACCGGCCAGGAGTAGCCGGATTAGCTTTATGAAGATTAGAAGCCCATGAAGATGTAAGAATGATGGCGCTTTATGAAGGCCCAAGGCCCAGAGGCGAGTTAAGGCCTGTAGATGTAAACTGACCTAATTATGTAACTTGCGTTGTAAGTTTGGGAGTATAGAGACCGAACCGGACACGTTTATGATCCGGCTTCGGGACTCTGTAAACCGGCGGGTGTCAACCTGTGTATATAAAGGAACGACCCAGCCACGGTTTGGGGACAACGGAGAACAACTCGAGAGCCAGTCAAAGCGGATTCACTCCCTGGTCATCGAACCCCTAGCAATACCAATCAAAACTAGACGTAGGCTTTTACCTTCATCGAAGGGGCAGAACCTGTGTCCCCTTGTCCGGTTTAACCCCTTTAAGCTAACCCGTTGCGATGGCTCCACGACTAAGTCCTTTCACGAGGACATCTGCCGTGACAAACCCACGATAGATGGCGCCCACCGTGGGGCTATCGCACGATGGTTTCGAGTTCTTAAAGGGCAGCTTTGATGGACTCAAGGGATACGCTGTGGGCCGAATGACGAAGAGTCGTCGCGGCAAGCTCTACATCGACAATGCAGGATGGGGCCCCGAGGCCAATTCGATCAAATACGGATACCGGGTCCCCTTTGGTGGAATTCATGTCTTCATCGGCAAGATTGGCGAACCGGGCCCTGAGCCGGACACCTGCACCGACATCATCGAGACGGCTCAGCGTGCAAGCCCTTCCCCGGTTCAGCCCATGGCAAAGAATGTTTTCGTAGGCGTCATCCACGGAGCAGGATATGAGGACGGACCAGCATCCGATGCAGAAACCGTTGTCTGCTCCGACGACGAGTCTTCTAGAGAGACCGAATCGCTCTATCAGTTACAGGATGGCCGGATTGGTGGAGGTTCCGAGGGCAACAATATTCCGGACTCCCCTGATCTGCCCAATCGGGCCACTATCTTCATGGCCGGTACACAATCGGCACCCCACTCATCAACCTCCGCGGCGATGCTCTCCGGTTCAGCAACAGCCACGCCGACGGGGGCAGGGGGCTCTGCGCCACATCCGGCTCAAGTTCTGTCTCACTTGTTCGACGCGTTGGCAACATTAATGGCCGCGGAGGTGGACGCAGCAGCCCGGGATCAGCACAACGTGGAGATCGCAAAGGTAAAGGATCAAATAACCCAGGCTAAAGCGGATCTAGCGGCAGAGAACGCTAGTATGGCTACGGAACGGGCCGAGTTGGAAGCTCTGGCCTACCGGATTAGGCAGGATCAGAAAGCTTCAAAAGCAATCATGAGAAGAAGATACCGATCGCATCTCCCGTCGAGTTATGAGCCAAGAAATCTCTTCAATACGCCAGGAGCAGGAACGAGTAACCACCCAATATTAAACCGGACGGAGGCGCCAGGAACAGGAGCGCCGGTTCAGCCACGCACGATGGACCCGCCTCGTCAGAACAACATTTGTGCCACAGTATGTTCCAACACCTCCCGGGCATTACTCCAACCCGTTGGACAACATTGTGGCCGCCGCTTCACGATTGGCAGCCCTCCCAACCGACGGCGAATCACCAGTTGCGATTGAGGCACGACGGGCCAGGGATCTCCTTCAAACAGCCCTAAACCAGCAGCAGGCGTATTCACACAGCCATGAGAGGATTCATTCCACCCCCTGTCCAAGCCGAAGCTACAACAGGCACGTTGAGGATGAACCGGCCGTATCAAGCAGTGCACGTCGTCGTAATTCGCCACGAAGGCACAACCCGGCAGGGGGAGGTGCTAATGCATAGGATGTGGTAGATCACGGTCGCGCACGTCGAGAGGCCGAGTTAGCAGCTCTGCACGGAGCCCATCAACCTACTCCGATTCACCCTACCGCTTCAGTACAGCCAGGTGTGGTATTTAGTTCCTTAGGGGTGTCGTGTCTTACCCCCGCTTTGCGTAATGTGAGACTGCCCAAGGATTTTAAAGGACCTCGTAAGGTACCCAATTATACCGCCGATCTGCAGCCAGAAGCATGGGTTGAAAGCTACAAGATGGCAATGGAGATGTTAGATGTGGATGAAGCGGTATGTGCTAAATACTTCACCATGAGGTTAGAAGGAACAACTGGTACTTGGTTGAAGAGCTTACCAACTAACTCTGTCGGATCATGGGCCGAATTGAAGCACCGGTTTATCCAGAACTTCAAAGATACTTGTAAGCAACCCATGTCGATTGTGGATCTGGCTGCTTGTGTCCAAGAGGATGGAGAGTCGATGAATCACTGGGTAAAGCGGGTCTCAGCTATTTTGCATTCATCAGATCGTATCAATGCAGATACCGCAGTGCTAACGTTGGAGGGCAATTGCCGTTTTCTGCCGCTCAAACAGAAGTTAGGAAGGCTCAAACGTCACTGCAATGATATGTCAACGCTTATGGCCGCTTTGGTTAAATACGCCGATTCAGATAATACCAAGGACCCCGACTCAGAGGAGGACAAATCGGGGAAAGGGAAAAAGAACGACAACACCACGGGTTAGCAGCATAATCCGGCATGCCATGGGAACAATGGTAAGCCCAAAGCCGACAATAGCTTGGACTTTGTCGCTGAGACCAATGCTCAGGAGAATTGCCAGCGTCGTAAGGGCAAGCAGCCCCAGAGGGGAGGAGGTTTAGGCCCCAATTTGGAGCGCCTGTTAAATCAACCCTATCCAAAGCATGGATCAAAGGAGAAGCCAGCATCGCATATTTGGAAGGATTGTTACATCATGCGAGATTTCAAGAACTCCAATATACTTCAGTACGATAATGGCCCGCCTGGCGGTTCAGGAGGTGGTTTCCACGGGCCTGGTTACGGAGGTGGCAGTTCCGGTTCAGGATTTCAGGGCAATCAAACCGGGCACATCAATCAAGGGCACCAAGGCAACCGGGGAGGTTACAACCATCAGGGGAACCACCAGTAGCAGCAGTCGGGCTATCAAAGCAATTCTAAGCAGTTAAATAGTGGGCAATATCATGTCTTCACCACTAGCTTGTGTAAGCGTGATCAGAAGCTTCACAAGAGGGCAGTTAACTCTGTTGAACCGGCGGTGCCTCAGTATTTTCGTTGGTCTGAGCAACCCATTTTATGGAGTAGAGAGGATCACCCGCCTCGGGTTGACAATCCGGGTCATCTGGCGTTAGTGGTGGCCCCTCAAGTTGGGGGATATAAGTTCACTAAGGTACTCATGGATGGGGGAAGTAGTATCAACATTCTATATTATGATACCTTCCGTCATATGGGGTTGACGGATAAGAATCTTAAACCGTCAAACACCGTTTTTCATGGTGTGGTGCCTGGTAAGTCTGCATATCCAGTGGGCAAGATAGCCTTAGAGGTGGCTTTTGGAGATGATCATGATTCAAGATCAGAAACATTGACTTTTGAGGTGGTGAAAATCAAAAGTCCGTATCACGCTTTGTTTGGGCGGCCGGCTTACGCTAAGTTCATGGTGAGGCTGTGTTATGTGTATTTGTAGCTTAAGATGCCAGGTCATAAGGGGACCATCACAGTACACGGGAGCAGGAAGATCGCTCTGGAATGTGAGGAAGGTGATGCGGCTTATGCTGAGTCGGTTTGTGCCACGGAGGAGCTGAAGTTCTATAAGGACCAAGTTGATCCGGAAGATATGACTTCTTTGAAAAAGCCAACTACGGAACATGATCCGGCATTGAAATTCAAATCGGCCACAGATACTAAGATGGTTGATTTTGTTCCTGGCGATTCATCCAAGCAGTTCAGCATCAGCGCTAACCTAGATCCCAAATAGGAAAGCGTGCTGATCGAGTTCATCCGTGAGAACCGGGACATCTTTGCATGGAAACCTTTTGACATGCCAAGTGTACCGAGGGAACTCGCCGAGCACACACTTGGCTAATCCGGTGCTGGTTCTTAAGAAAAACGGCACTTGGCGTATGTGTGTGGATGACACAGACTTGAACAAGGCTTGCCCTGCAGACCCCTTTGCCCTCCCTCGTATTGATCAGATCATTGATGCTATGGCGGGTTGTGACCGTTTGTGTTTTCTGGACGCTTAGAAAACAGATGATTTTGTCTGGAGCGAGGCAGCTGATAAAGCGTTTGAGGATTTGAAAGGGCAGTCAGTTGAACTGCATGTGCTTGAAGCCCCGATCGATAAAGAGCCGTTACTGCTGTATGTGGCTGCTAATGCCCGAGCTGTTAGCGTGGCTATTGTGGTGGAGCGCAAGGAAGCTGGAAAGGAATATCCGATTCAACGGCCGGTTTATTATATCAGTGAGGTACTCATTGAATCAAAGAAGAGGTATCCACATTGGTAGAAGCTGGTGTATGGAGTGTTTATGGCAAGCCGAAAGCTCAAACATTATTTTCAGGGTCATCCTATCACAGTGGTCAGTTCAGCCCCTCTGGGAGATATTATTCAAAACAGAGAAGCAGCTGGCCGGATTGCTAAGTGGGCTATTGAGCTTGGACCTCACGGGCTCAAATACACACCTCGCACAGCCATTAAATACCAAGCACTTGTGGACTTCATCAATGATTGGACAGAGTTGCAGGCACCAGAGGAAAAGCCAGATAACACGTATTGGACTATTCCTTTTTATGGATCCAGACAGTTGGAGGGCTCGGGGGCTGGAGTCATATTAACTTCCCCACGAGGTGACAAGTTTTGTTATGTCTTCCATTTAATGTTCCCTCGTACTAACAATGCAGCTGAGTATGAGGCCTTACTCCATGGTCTTCGGATGGCTAAGGAGATGAATTTAAGCCGGGTTAAGTGGTTTGGGGATTCAGATCTGGTGGCTCAACAGGTGTCTGGCACTTGGGATTCTAAAGACCCACTCATGGCTGCATATCAACGAGAGGTGGACACAGTGGCTGGTCACTTCAAGGGTTATCAGGTGGACCATATAGACCGGTGAAAGAACGAAGCTGCAGACGCTTTAAGCCGGCTTGGTTCTCAGCATAAACTGGTCCCACCAAATGTCTTTCTTGACGTGCTGCATAATCCGTAGGTCAAGGTACCAATAGAAGAGGAGTTGGCCATTCCTGATCCGGAGGCTCAATTGGTGGCAGCTTTGCATATCATACCGGATTGGACAATCCCATACCTGGCTTACATGGACCGGGGCGAATTACCGGAGGATGAAACCTTGGCCCGGTAGATAATCCGGCATTCCAAGTCAATGACCATACTCAATGGAGAGTTACATCGTTACAGCATTTTAGGGGCAATTCAACGTTGTGTCTCTCCTCAAGAGGTTTGTGATATTTTGCGAGAAATCCATGAAGGGGATTGTGGTCACCATGCCGGTTCAAAGTCTTTGGTTGCCAAAGCTTTTCACCACGGTTTTTATTGGTTAACAGATCACGCTGATGCGGAGGACTTAGTCAAAAGATGTGACGGTTGTCAAAAATTCGCACGTCGTGCTCATATTCCGGCTCAGGAGTTGAGGATGATTCCAATAACGTGGTCGTTTGCAACTTGGGGGCTTGATATGGTTGGACCCTTTAAGTGTTCCAAGGACAAAAAGACCCACTTATCTGTGGTAGTTGATAAATTCACCAAATGGGTGGAAGCAGAGCCAGTCAGTAAGTGTGATGCGGCCACAGTGGTTCAATTCATCAAAAAGGTGATATTCCGGTTTGGCTTTCCACACAGTATTATAACTGATAATGGAAGTAATCTGTCAAAGGGAGAGATGGAAGAATTTTGCCAACGTGATCACATCCGGCTTGATATAGCATCGGTGTCTCACCCCCAATCTAATGGTCAAGCAAAGAGGGCAAATCAAGAAATTTTGCGAGGTATTAAACCCCGACTTATGGTTCCTTTGAAGCGGACACCGGGTTGTTGGGTGGAGGAATTACCTTCTGTGTTATGGAGCATCAACACCACACCTAACAGATCTACGGGTTACACACCTTTCTTCATGGTTTATGGAGCGGAGGTCGTTCTTCCTAGTGACATCCGTCACTACTCGCCCCGTGTGGCAGCTTATGTTGAAGCTGATAATGAGAAGGCACGTCAGGACTCCCTGGACCTGTTAGATGAAGAGCGTGATCTTGCAGCAGCACGTTCGGCGATTTATCAACAAGATCTCCGACGTTATCACAGCCGTCGGGTTAAGACCAGAACTTTTCAAGAGGGCGATCTGGTGCTCCAGCTCATCCAGGATCAGACTGACATGGTTTATGGAGCGGAGGTCTTTCTTCCTAGTGACATCCGTCACTACTCGCCCCGTGTGGCACCTTATGTTGAAGCTGATAATGAGAAGGCACGTCAGGACTCCCTGGACCTGTTAGATGAAGAGCGTGATCTTGCAGTAGCACGTTCGGCGATTTATCAACATGATCTCCGACGTTATCACAGCCACCGGGTTAAGACCAGAACTTTTCAAGAGGGTGATCTGGTGCTCCGGCTCATCCAGGATAAGACTGACATGCACAAGCTATCCCCACCTTGGGAAGGACCTTTTGTGGTCAGCAAGAATCTGCACAATGGGTCATACTACCTCATTGGTGTTCGAGAGCACAAAGACTCACGTTAATCGGAGGAGAAGACCAAGCGGCCGTGGAAAATAGCTCTTCTTTGACCTTACTATACTTGAGACATAGGCTCTTCATATGTACATATTTATGACAATGTATATATTATATAATAAACCGGAGCCTTGAATAAAGCGGGGTCTCTGTTCTTTTTACATCATGTGTGTGCTTCCAAAAGTTTCTACTGAAAAAGCGGAGTTTGGTTAAACCAGTCTCTACAGCCGCATGGATACAAAAGAAAATCACTATGGGGGTTGGTCATATCTGAACCGTAGCTACACCTCTTGATCGGTTTGAAACCACAAAGGGATATCACTAGGGGGCTTGGTCATATCTGAACCGCGACTACACCTCTTGATTGGCGTAAGGCCAACATGAATTTACTTCAGGGCCAAAGAGAGTATTGCACAAAGCATAAGCTCAAACATGGGCACCCACTAAGCACAGCTCAAAAAGTTACTTGGGGGCTCTTTTTGCAAAGCAATAAAGAGTTTGAAAGGACCCTTGTAATTGACTACCAAGCCACGGCTTGGAAGCCTGGTGTATTCACCTAAAACCCCAGGTTAACCTGCCTTCATCAAGTAAGCCACTCCTGTCCAGGTAATCCTGGTATGACCCGCCGAACATTTGACAAGTCAATCTTATATAGACCCTGAACTTGTCAAAGTTAAAATGACGATTGGTTAATTGGAGGCCCATCTTAAAAGGCTTTGTTAAATGGTTTAACTCAGCGGCCTGGCAGCCCATGAAAAGCCTCGATTTGGAGCCTGGCAGCTTGTAAAAGCCTCGCATGTTCTTTTTGAGTTCTATTTGCTATGTTTTTTGCCTTTGTTGAGGTTCCTAATATCTTCTGATAGGATGGCGTCCTTGACCCGGCTTGGCTTTCAACTACAAGTTGTCAATACATGATCAGGTATAATCCGGCGTTCATTAATCCGGTCTGGTTTTGACTAACAAGTCACTAGTGTCATAAGGAAAACCCGGTGTTTATTACATCCCGGTATGGTTTATTATTATAATCCGGCAAATTAAGGACGGAGTTATCAAATGATCCGGATTGGTGTTTACACCTTTATCATACAAGCAGCTAGACATCCAACAATGTATGTTGCAGATATTATTATACTTTGATTATCCATCCTAGTACTGTCTATGTTTGGGCATTATGACCCGTCCAGTGGTAAACCACTAGGATACTTCCAAGTTCTTGTATACAGAAACACAAATCATCATGGGCTATGCATAAATAGATCCCAAAAAGTGGAGCAAGTTTTCACAATATCAAAGCACCACAACACATGCCCGATGGCATGACAGATAAAGGAGTTTTTGCTATCCTATTACAAGAAGCTTCAAAATGGCTCTAATTGAGTAATTGTTTTTCAGCATTGGCACACAATAGCTGGTAAACTGGCTGCTGGTTTAAGATGCTTCGTCTGGACGATTTGACGATTAAGGATCATTTGGTGCAATCACTTCTTCTTCATCCCTCCCAAGACGCTGGAAATCAACCGTTGACCAATCGATTCCAGTTAAAGCTTGAAACACGGCTTCTTCATGGATAAGGCTGGAGGGGTTAATATCAGGAGCGTAAGTATGCTTATGGATTGGAGGCACAAGTTCTTCGACTTGATGGATTTCGGTAGGCTGTCTTTTCCCTTCAAGGTCATAAGCCGGCTGGAAATGAGATAAGTCTGTATCTTCTGCCAGTTTGCTGGCTATTGGCCGCATCTCTTTTGTTAGCCTTTGGAGATCATCATTGCCGAAGTTTGAATCACCCTCCTTCACACCTGGATATCCTTTAATGATGTCATCCACTTGAAGATCTGGAATCCATGCTTTGGCCCGGATTAGTGCGATCAGCGCTCCTGCTCTTGCGGCTGCCTTCTTCAGTTCGGTAATCCGGGCTGGTAACATGGCCAGCTTCTCCAGAGTTTCCTTTATCAGTGATGGCGCCGGTTTGTTATAAGCCACAGTGCAAATAGCATGCTGGGATCCAGAGTACAGCTGTTCAATCAAGGTATAAGCCGGTTTAAGCTTCATCCGCATATCCGTGCCCAGATGAGCAATATGAGTGCCTGTTACGGTTTAAATTCAGCGAACCGATAAATAATAAGATCTCATGAATTGGACAAGCTGCATAAGGAGATACTTACCAAAAATGGTGGATGTCATGGCGTTGATTTTCCGCTTTAAACAAGTTAGTTCATCTACAACTGGCTTCAGGGCTGCTTCGGCATCCTCAGCTCTTTTGGTTAAACCGGCCTTCTCGGTTTCCCAGTCAGCACGTTCCTTGTTAAAAGACTCTTTTAGTTTTTCCATAGCTATCAGGACTTTGGTCAGCTACTCTTTGGCTTTCGCAGCTTTTGCTTGTTGGGACTTCACATTCTCTTGCAAATCAGCCGTTCGAGCATTTCTATTGCTTAGCTCGGCCTGTAACAGTGAAGATATGTCAACAGCAGGATATGTATTTTCTAAGTACAAAGCGTATAACAAGTTATGCACTTTGTACTTGGGGGCTAATGCCTATTTGCTCTGATTCACTACATCTTTTATAAGTCTCCAGAACAATGCAAGCATTATCCTTGACACTTGGGGGCTAATGTACATTTGCTCAAAGCGGACGCATGGATTAAAGACCTGGATTACCTCACAAAGCTAAACCGGCTTTTGGGGGCTACACTAAGGAAGGCTATATAATTACATTCGTAAAATATCATTTTTGGTTTTCACTAAGGACCTGACATTTTTTAGGGTCATTACAAGAGGATTAAAGTGTTATAAAGACCCGGTTTAAGATTAACATCATAAAATGGCCCTTGGGGGCTACTTGGACTAGCATTTCAACTTCGGAATCAAGAAGTAAAGGGAGATGAAAATACCTCATAGTGTTCCTTCATCAAGTTGACCAAACCGGCTTCATATTCACGGTTTGAGTGCAGATGGTTTAAGAAACCGGAGTGAAGTTCTTCAGCACTAAGATGAGCATAACTTGATAAGTTAGTGCTCCATTTACCCTTTTCCCTGGCAGCACGTTCCTCTTTGGCACCGTGTTGGGCTAAGATTACGGGATGGCCAGGAGAGCTGTGGCCCATGCCAGTAATGATAACATCATCTCCTTGGCCTTCAGTAGTATCAGTGCCTTTCACCGGACTAGCCCGGTTTGGAGCCGCCGGTTCAGTGTCATGCACCGCAGGATCAGCTTCTGGTTGTTCACCAATATTCTAGTCTTGAAGGGGCGGTTCATCAAAGGTAGCTTCAGGATGAGGACCCTCCGGTTCATGAGTTTGGTCCAGTTCACCTATTTGCTCTTCTTCAAAAACCGCCTGGTCTTCTGACAGATTGTTGACTCGAGCTTTCTTGCTAGGTCTGGCTTTGGCTCTGGAAACAAAATTAAAAGAGGTTTAGCATCTTATTCAAGATTTGCAATGCATTTGAAGAAAGGGTTTGAATGCTTACCCAGCTACAGTTTTAAGAGGAGGGAGTTGGGTTGCTGTTGACTTGCCATAAGATGAGGGAGGTGTCACCTGATAATTTGAATCGGACGGATTAAGAGGTTGTCTAAAATAACCTGCCTTGGGATAAGAATTGTCAGAAGGGGAGAGACCTCAGACCGATGCTTCCGAACCGGGGTATCAGGTAAACCGGCCGAAGTAACCTGTTGGCCACTGTGTCGGGTTGTCCGGCGAGCTTCATGCTGCTGCGTCTTCAAAATAAATGTTGGATCCAAGTAGGCAAGAGGATGAGAAAAGCTTACTTTCCGGACTGCTTGATGGGTTTCTTGTGTTGGCATAGAGTCTAAACCGGAAGAAAGGGGAATTACCTCTACATCATTAGCCTGGATGCCTTCTACGTCCTCCTGATAAAGATCATTGTTAATGAGGTGCATGAAAAGGGAGCCAAGTGAGTCAAGTTCTACCTCAACTTCCGGATCATCTTCATCTTCATCAAGTTCCATGCTGATCCGGTCAGCCGTTTTCCGCTTTGAGGTACGCTTGACGGCTTTGGTTTTGGGACGAGATGGCTTGGCCGCTTTATCTGTGGATTTCCGCTTCCAGAAGGGATCATCACCCTGTTTGTACACAAACAGAAGAAAGTTTACTAGTTGAACAATTTAAAGATATCAAGATAAAAAGGAAGTATAGTTCTTACAGCAGGTGGTTTATTCTGAGTGTAGAAGGGGTTCAAGCCGGTTTGGCGACAGACTGATTCCGGTTCAATCAAAATTTTCTTGACGCTTTCAGTGACCTCTTGATCGTTTACCTGAATGTTGATGTGGCATTGGGAGTCTTCAACTTCACCGGTATACTCACACATTAAACCGGGGCGGTGACTTAGTGGCAAAACGCTCCAAGATATCCAGCAACGCACAAAATCAACACAAGTTAAACCGTTGGCCATAAAGGCCCGGATCTTGGCGAGTTGAGGGGCATATTTGGCCCGTTCTGCGGAACTCAAACGTTGTGGCATTGGATGAGTGTTGGAAAGCCGGTGATCACGGTAGCCTGGAAGAGGATTCTCATCTTCATGAGAGGTATCTCTGTAGTAGAACCAAGTTTGGTTCCATTCCTTAGGGTGACTGTGCAGTTTGGCATGAGGGAATTCAACTTCCTTCCGCTTTTGAATAGAGACACCGCCGAGTTCAGTGTTGGGACCATTTACAAACTCTATACGACGGTTCAGATGGAAAAAGTCCCGGAACAGCTCAGCGGTTGGCTCTTCTTGTAAGTATACTTCACAGAAGACTTGGAAGTTGCATATATTGGACACAGAGTTGGGCCCGATATCTTGAGGATGGAGTTGGAAATTGGCAAGCACATCTCGGTAAAACTTTGACCCTGGCGGTTTGAAACCACGGCCTATGTGGTCGACAAAGACCACAACCTCACCCTGCCTCGGGGTTGGAGGATTTTTTGTTCCTGGAGCTCGCCATTGAATTTCAGTTTTCTTCGGCAAGGTGCAGATACTGACCATTCCGTTCAACTGTTCCTCGGTGACCCGGGAACGATCCCAGTTGCAAGCAGCAAACTGTTTAGCCATTATGCAACGAAAAGCTGGAAAGGAAATGCCGCTTTACAAATCATTCATGATGACACGCAAGATGCAATAGGAATAAGGATATACAGATATGTCAAATTGTGTAAACCGGAGACTAGTACAATAATGAATGACAAGGTCCTATCAAGGGCATACATGTGTTGTTAAACCGGACTATTACAATCAATGTAAAGGAGGTTTGCCGGTTTACTAAGGGACTAATGGTATGAGATAGATTGTTTTTTACAAGGGTAAACCGCCTACATGGTACAGAGGATACAGATCTAAGGCGAAAAGGGATAAGTAAGGAAAAACAAGTTTCACATGATCACATGGGAATTTTGGATCTACCAAAGACAGAAAGGCAAAAATATTTTGACCTAAAAAGGGTAGGACCCAAAGCAGGTTGTAAAAGTTCAGATTAGTTTTTCACGTGCAAAAAGTTTGTGGTGGTAGCGGAAAATAAACCATCACGCGGAATATATCAACATTGAGATTTTCTATCCATAGACTAAGGAGGAATAGGAAAGAGCAGCACCGGAACTCCGATGAACTTCAATGAACTGCGAAGAACAAGGAAACACTAGAGAGATCAACAAGGGGGGAAATAAAAGGACTTACAGTGACTGTTGATGCAATGGAGGAACGCTGTAGCTCTCTGATAACAGCCAGGTTGATGCAGGGGCCTTTATCGAAGCAGAGGAGAATCTCGGTGACGGCGTTCAGTAGCCCCGCCTTGTTACTCCCGCCTAGTAAAATTTTCAGTTGCCGCAGTATTTCATCAAACACAAACTTGCCCCCCCCTCGAAACCATTGGTAGGTCGCCGCCATCGCCGGCGCCTCCATCCCGAACCTCTGCCTGTGCACCGAGGAGCTCGTGGAGCCAATGGCCAAAAAGAGGTTTATTGCGGCCTTTTCTCCCGACGCCGTCGTGGTGGCCGCTGAGGTGTCCCCGTCGTCCTCCACGGGCCCAATCTGCCGTCGCCGGTCCCCTGATCCGCCCGCCGCCATGCCCCTATGCCGGTTCGAGGACTTCCCCGTCCTTCCTCGGACCCGACAGCCGACAAGGTCCTACCTCGGGGTCTGGCAGTGGCGGTGTGGGACGTGGGTCGCCAAGATTACAAATCGAGAGACCCACACCCGCAGGTGGCTCAGTAGCATCCACATGGCCGAGCTCGTGGCGATGGAGTACGACCACTGGTAGGTCCGCTACCACGGCGCGGTGGCTAGGCTCAATTTCCCCTTCGGCACACGTCCGGTCGACCTCATTCGCCGGAGCCAGGGGTGGTGAGCTCGGCTATGGCGCAGGAGGACCGCGAGGCGTGGGAGCGCCTCGAGGCCGAGGCCGCCGCCGAGGCCTACATGCAAGAGATCCGCTAGCAGTACCCGGAGCTCGTGGAGGCGAAGCGGGCAATCTTTGCCAGCGCGGAGGGTGGCGAGGTTATCACTCTCTCCTTCGATGATGAGGTCAAAGGTGGCGAGGTTATTGCGCTCTCCTCCGATGACGAGGTCGAAGGCAGCGGCGATGGCGGCACGGAGGGCGTCGAGGTGGGCCTTGAGGACGAGGAGATCGACGTCGACGAGTGGAGGAGTGCCTTCCCCAACGACCCCGACGATGGTACCGGCCCGGACCCGGCTCACGGCGCACCGTACATGACGAGGAAGGATTGCCTCGACCTCTACTTCGACCAAAAGTCGTTTAGCTTAGTTTGAATTTATGTTTTATGTTCGGTTAAGCAAAACTATCTATGTTTATGTTTGAATGCATGCTACATTCAGTTGAACCTGCTTTGAACTTGATCAAATTGAAGTTTACAACCTTAAGTTTAGGGGATCGACTAGAAAAGGCCAAAAAAAATTGGAGTATAAATATATCCACTAAGGGTTTTAGTCCTTTAACTTTTTAAGGATCGCCTAGAGATGTCCTTATGACTTGTTTATTTCAATTCTTCACCATGTGATGCTCTATATGTGCAACTATTTGCCGTGCAGTTCAATTCCATCAATAACAGTTTCAACAATACCACAATGAATTACAATATTTGGTTGTTGTTAAGGATATTGCAGTTAACATGCCTTTTCGTTTTTCAATTGTTGTTTACCAACATGCATTGCACTGAATGACTAAATATGCAATCCCAGGCTACATAGCAACAAGAGTGTTACCTTAATGTTTTGATGATGTCTAGATATACATGTAATAAAATCTTATATAATGGGATGGAGGGAGTGTTGTACTACATCATTTTCAATTGTTGTTTAGCTTCTAATATTAACTTGGTGCTTTCAGGTACATATATCATTGCCAAAGATCCAAACTTCATCACTTTCTGCGTATGGGGCAATGAGATATTCAGGAACCAGCATCAAGTGAGGAAACTGATAAAAATTGTTATTAAAATGGGTCAAAAGATGTCAATCGAACTATTTTTTTACACTTTATGCAAGACAACAGTGAACTACAGGATGCTAAGTAAGAACCCTGTAGCCTTCTTTTTACTGCCCGTAATGTCCTATGTTAGATGACAATATCTGAGTCTTTTTTCTTTTTCAGTGGATCCTGAAGCAGTTTACTCAAGATTACCTCTCAAACTACATGATTGGCAGTCGGCCATCACAAGGGGTTGGACTAGAGTCCTGCATGCCTTCTGCATGCAGGAGAGCACAATAGGGCCATTCCGCTTCACCTTGTTCAGCAACCGAAATATCTGTCGCCTCTTTCTTTACCATCTGTAATAGTACAAGTATAGAACCCTGGTTCATCATTCTTTATTCGGTGCTTATGTAATTCTTAATCATATGTACATGTGAATCGAATAATGCATTGGTTGTCTGAACCTGATGGATATGAATAAAGCTATAGCCTACTTTGAAGTTTAAATTAGGTACAATTTTAAATAGCAGCAATTAAAATAGGGCAAAATTACATTGTGCGGGTCATTACGGTACACACGGTTGGTAAAACACAAATGTTTGCGATATACACCATAATCCGAGACGGTTCAAATAGAAGAAACGTGTGCAGGCATGCACACAATTGCCGTTTGCAAAGCGTGTGCCATGTCAGGCACTATCACATACGGTGCGGGAAAACTAAATGTGTGTGATTGTATACCTATCATACACGGTTTATAATCCCGAACTGTTTGTGATGTGCCAGACATCGTAAAACTCACGTGCCTAGAATCTTCCTGGAAAGCTCGTGTGCCTAGAATCTGCCTGGTTTTAGGTAAAACCACAAAACTCTGACTGCGATGGCATTGCGAGCACAAACGAGTAGCAAGGATGAAGTGTTTGGGATATTCGAGATATCGGAAACGATTATATAGGGACAACTGTATGCATCAAGGCTCCCTATCCCCGACGGTTTCTGGGTCATGTGGGAAGGAATCCCCTATCACCCACTCACTTGGCAACGATTTCAAATGCCATTGCGGAAAGGGGTTAAAAACTGTTTGTATGGCACTGACGCGCACCAGTGACTCTTCCTCTTACAAGCATACACACACAATCCCCATTGGCCCTTTCTATATACATAGACCTACCTACGTGTCTCCCGCATGCACATTATCTTTAGGCCTGTGTCGCACGCATTGTGTCCACCTCTCTTCCTATGTGACGAGTATGATTCTAGCAGAGCATTCTGTAAGATGCCCCTTATAGTTAGGTTGGATAAATGGTAATATTAGAGATAAGGGGTTACCTTAGTCCTAGGACCAAGGGTTACAAATCCTAGCCAGCTTTATCAGTGGACACAGAGTCCTTCACGACTCTAGTATCTTTGTCTCGTACGACTAGTCCTCCATGGGTCTCCCTAAATGCGTCACAGGTCGAATAATGTGGCACAAGACAGAACCGAACCAAGGGGCTCACCTCGACCCACCTAACCTTATGCGATGACACACCCTCTGTCCCCAAGTCTCGTTATCTTCTTAAACCCACACATACCAACACAGACACCACATAAAATATTTTCTCCTCGTGCTCTATCCCCTCCCCCCTTGCATATACACACTCAAGGACATCTCTCACCGTGACATCCTATTTGTCTCTCTCTCTAGACCTCTCTCATACCTCACGTTATCTCTCCCACATGGCCCCCCGGCCGGCCCCTCTATCCATGCCTCTCTCGAATAGGTAATACATACACATACCTCTCTTGGCCTTGCCAAATAGGTCAACTACACATTCACACATGTTACATCACGTACCCCATTGATCTAAAAAGCCCTTCTTCACATTTATGTCGCATACAACATTCCTTTTGAATAAAACCACACAAAGTGTGGCCCAAAAATTATTTTAGAATTTCTACATATATACAACATTAAGAAGTTATATGGAGGAGTATGAACGTTAATTTGCATTGCATGGTGCACCCAATGATATATATTCCGCACTATGACTTTTTATATTTTTATACTATATATAAAGTTAGTCATAATAAAGAGAAACGAAGATCATCTCTCTCTCCATCGCATACACCCCCTCTACGCCCCTTTCACGTATGCACACAAACTATATCCAGGTCCTCTAAAATTGCGCCCCCAGCACATTCACGCATGTTTCATCTTTCTCTCGCGATATATACAGTGACAATCATTGTATTTGAAGCGAAAGCACAATACATACATTGGATTTCAGAATCCACTCATTACGATCACTATTTATATTTTGTGGTTATTATACAGTCACATGCTCACTATACAGCTTTGTATTTTCTCAAGACACGACTAATTAACCAGTTAAATGCTACAAGTGGCACCTCTAGTATTGCATCACATTATCTTACTACCATTGGGCTCACCTGTCGGTGTGTATAAGATTGAAAATAAACAATAAAAAAGTATTGGGTGGTAGTTCGAAGTCATGATCGCGGGCACAGCGGACAAGGTGGCCTTGTATTGGTATGCTGAGCTGTCTGTTTTAACACACAAGAGCTGGTGTGGTGATTATACACACACGCACGGATGTACACGAACTGCATGCACGAAACACTCGCATGAACACACGCATCCACGCATGCACGGAACACTCACACATACACACACAACCACGCATGCACGCAACACTCACACGCACACACCACACGACCAACACACACTCTCACGCTCAAGTGCTCAGCCTACATGTGCATGCTCACACATCAGGCCCTGATAGACACATACACAACCAGGTGGTTCCCGCGCATAGGTTGGAGTCTTGTTGTGCCTCCGTAAATTTGTGTTTATCTTACCTTTTTCCTATTTAAACTGCCAGGGGGGACCCTCAAGGAACATGGTCAATTTAACCAATCAACATAGTTTCACACAGACTATTTGGCCGATCAACAGAGTGTAAATTGATGATGAATGGTGAGCAAGTGACTATATAATCACCACAAAACATATATAGTGACTGTAATGAGCTATTTCTGATGTCTAGTGACAGTATTACGCTTTTTCTTGAACTACACTGATCGCCCATGTATTTATCTCTTCTCTCGCTCTCTCTGTGGAGCCAAGTAGGCCAACATGTCAGTGCCTAAATTGGCGCATGCCACCACAGTATTGTTGTACTGATTTCGTAAGAGCGAACAAGCATTCATGCCTACTGTACAAATTGTTGATATGAGTTACAAGTTCTATGAAGGCGAAAACAAATATTTGAATCCACTTTATGCCAAATTTCTCTCTGTAGGCCCTGCAAAAGTACATCTCTACACGTTCTCAATTGTTACATTAACAACTATGCAATACAACACTACTACTACTATCTAACACAATAAATGATATGAGTTTTACTAGATCTCGTATTGTTACTTAATTATTCAGTTTGCATACATTAAAATTGCCTTTCAAATGTATGGCTAGTATCATCTACTACGCGGGAAAATTCCTGCCCTTGCCTGTTTAATCGGGTTTGTATCAATGGATCATGCGAAACAACAAAACCATAGTAGTACTACAGTACAAGTAATAGTTCACTAGGCCGTCGTGTCGTGTACTCCTCCATCGTAAGAGTGGAGCGCTCGTTTTCATAAATTTCTAGTCCCTTCCATCGACATGTGGGACATCAAGCAACCGGGACCACGTGTCATATCGAAATAAGAGTGCAGAGCAACAGGGGTGAAGCACCATAGTCATGGCGCCGGTGTAGTAATGAGCAATGAGGCGTGAAATCACAAGCTACACCTTTCCTGCAGTTAAGTTGGAGGGACGAAGTAATGCTAAAAAAAGAAGTTGGGGGGACGAAGCAACCATCATTTCACTCTTGTTGAATATGCTTCTCCCTCATCTTCTTCAAGTTAACCATGTGTTGCTTCTGCCGTTGTTCTGCCTCATGTGGGACGCGGATCGGCTTGGTAAAGCATTGACATGTGGGACCACATCTTAGCAAACCACCAGGCCAAAGTCCTCTAAAAATAACAAACCTTCCGCACGGCTGTAACACCCATGATGCGGCTATATCTCCCACGTGTCGGAGCATGACTTAGAGGCATAACCGCATTGTAGGCATGTCGCAAGAGGGTAATCTTTACACATCCCATGTACTGAATAAGAAAGAGGTACAAAGTTGGCTTACAATCGCCACTTCACACAATACATAAATATAGCATTACATCATCCAGATACAATCAAGGTCCGACTACGGAACCAAAATAAAGATAACACCAAACGCATAAGATCCCCGATCGCCCCGACTGGGCTCCACTACTGATCGTCTGGAAAGGAAACATAGTAACGTCTTGAGTCCTCATCGGACTCCCACTTTAGTTCAGTCGCATCTCCTAGAATGGCATCATCGACACCTGCATCTGGTTTTGGAAGTAATCTGTGAGTCACGGGGACTCATCAATCTCACACCCTCGGGATTAAGACTATTTAAGCTTATGGGTAGGGAAAAAGGTATGAGGTGGAGCTGCAGCAAGCACTAGCATATATGGTGGCTAACATACGCAAATGAGAGAGAGAAGAGGAGCAAAGCACGGTCGATAAACTATGATCAAGAAGTGATCCTAGAACTACTTACGTTCAAGCATAACACGAGACCGTGTTCTCTTCCCGGACTCCGCCGTAAAGAGACCATCACGGCTACACACGCTGTTGATTCATTTTAATTAAGTTAAGTGTCAAGTTTTCTACAACCGGATATTAACAAATTCCCATCTACCCATAACCGCGGGCACGGCTTTTGAAAGTTCAAATCCCTGTAGGGGTGTCCCGCCCATCACAAGCTCTCACGGTCAACGAAGGATATTCCTTCTCCAAGGACTATCCGATCAGACTCGGAATCCCGGTTACAAGACATCTCGACAATGGTAAAACAAGACCAGCAAAGCCGCCCGATGTGCTGAAAAATCCCGATAGGAGTCGCACGTATATCGTTCTCAGGGCACACCGGATAGGTCAAGCTACGAGTAAAACCAACCCTCGAGTTGCCCCAAGGTGGCCCCGCAGGCTGCCCGTTTCGGACCAACACTCAAAGGAGCACTGGCCCGGGGGGGGGGGGGTTAAAATAAAGATGACCCTTGGGCTCGCGAAAACCCAAGGGAAAGTTATAGATTGATAGGCAAATGTAAAACCAAGGTTGGGCCTTGCAGGAGGAATTTTATTCAAGGCAAACTATCAAGGGGTTCCCATTATAACCCAACCGTGTAAGGAACGCAAAATCAAGGAACATAACACCGGTATGACAGAAACTAGGGCGGCAAGAGTGGAACAAAACACCAGGAAAAAGGCCGAGCCTTCCACCCTTTACCAAGTATATAGGTGCATTAAAATCAACAAGATATAATAATGATATCCCAACAATAATCATGTTCCAACAAGGAACAAATTCCAATCTTCACCTGCAACTAGCAACGCTATGAGAGGGGCTGAGCAAAGTGGTAACATAGCCAAACAACGGTTTGCTAGGACAAAGTGGGTTAGAGGTTTGACATGGCAATATGGGAGGCATGATATAGCAAGTGGTAGGTATCGCGGCATAGGCATAGGCATAGTAATAGAGCAAGCAACTAGCAAGCAAAGATAGAAGTGATTTCGAGGGTATGGTCATCTTGCCTGCAAAGTTCTCCGAGTTGACGTAAGCATGATCCTCGTAAGCGTACTCAATGGGTTCCTCGATCACGTCCTCGTATCCCGACTCTACCCAAAGCAAGAACACAAGCAAGGTAAACACGATCAACCACAGCGCAATGCACAAGCAACATGATGCAAAACATGGCATGATATGCGGGATGTAATATGCAATGCAAATGCGTGCTCCGGAAGGAAAAGGTTGAACCAGGCCTCAACTTGGCAAAACAAGAGTGCCGCTCGAAAGATGTGTTAATTTCGGTTGAAATCAATATAAAGATCACCGGAAACGGATGCACGGTTTGCAAATGGCAAGCAAAACAATAAGGGCACTATTCTGCGATTAACAGCACGATGCCATCTAAAATGCATCAAGAAACTAAGCTACTGCACTCTAACATAGCAACAAAGCACAGGGCAGTGATCCACTCAAGATGCTTGACAAAAGATGAACACTCAGCTACTGCTAAATCACACAATAGAAGGTTCAAACAAGCATGGCAAAAGTGCAAAAGATATCAGGTTCACAGACTTAGTGAAAATAACAACATGTCAGGATTTAACATCAGGAAGCAATGTTTAGAGCAAGATAATAACATGCTACAGGAACATATCATGGCAAAGCAAAGCATGGCATGAAACTACTCAAAGCATATAACAAAAGTACCTTACTGACCATAAGCCAAAAGGGATCAGAAAATATGGTGGCACCCATGTAAACATAGCAAGTTTCGTTAACAGATTCAGACTTAGCAGAAAAATTGGACATGGCAAAAAGAGAGTTACGTAGGCATGTTTGCGAGCTTGATGCACTCACCACAAGGCTTTGCATGACAAACTAAGCATACACCCAGCAAGAAGACATGATCAAGTAGCTAACCATGGCAAGAACCATCTCATAGGATGCATGGTTCAACTACAACAACCTTGGCAAAATTGATAAACACGTAAACAATCTGTGAGGAACATTTTATAGCAAAAGTAGGGCAAGATTGAATCATGCTAGGGTACTCCATAATTGCAAAAAAGACATGGATGGATAGAACATAACAATATCTCAAAATCACCCTTACGGAACATGCTCAAAAGAGGCATGGATCACTCTGTAGCAACATGAATACATGGCATAAAAATAACATCAGGGAAATGACTTAGAAGAATTCAAAGTCCCTGAAATCAGCAACATCACGAGAGCTACTTTGCATGCTTGTGCTAGTCACCACATTGATCACAAAAATTCATGGCATACACCCCTGTAAAGATGGCATGGCATAGCCCAAAACACATGTAGGGCTCAAGTTCATAGGAGGCACACATAAATCATGGCAAAAATGACAAATGTCCATAATCTGATAAGAAACAGAAACTAACATTATATAGCACTCTTGAAACAGCATTTTAGGCATCAAGATGGACTCAAACAAGAATGGTGCAATGGAATGAAATGAAGAGGACATCCTAACGAACAATTTGATACCTCACGCGCGCAAAACGAAGCTACAGATGATGAGATATGGCCTGATGAACATAGCTAAAATAATATGCAGAAAAAGGACTTAGGCAAAATCGACCTAGGGTTTACTGTAGCCAGATCTGGATCTGGGTGGCACACGAACCGAAGATGACCGGACTCTCGCTGGAGATGGAAGTAGAGCTCGCCGGAGATGGAGCTTGCCGGATCCTGGGCCGGGGAAGAGAGATCCGGCAGGAGGAGAGGTGGGCGCGGTGCCGGTGAGGACGAGGCGGCGCGGGCGCGCGGATGACGGCAGACGAGGTGGCTGCCGAACGGAGTGTCACGGGGCACACCAGCGAGGTTGACAGGCGGTGGCGCGGTGAGGTCCCGCGGCGAGGCGGCGGCCGGAGCGCACACCGGGGCGGCGGGAGGCGCGGGAACGCGCCTGGTCGGCGACGGCGACGCGTGGGCCGTGCGGGCCTGCTGCGGGCCGCGCAGGCCGGACGGCAGAGGTGGGTGTAGCAGCCATGTGGCGGCACTGGATTGGATGCGGACGGCGGCGCGGGTGTCCGGTGACGGCGGACGTGTCCGGTGGCGTTGGGGGCGATGTGATCTAGGGTTTCGCCCGAAAATTTTAGTGGGGGTCATATATTTATAGGTAGAGGGAGCTCGGAGAGTCCAAATGAGGTGCGGTTTTCGGCCACGCGATCATGATCGAACGACCAAGAGGATGGAGGGGGTTTGGATTGGTTTTGGGCCACTTTGGAGGAGTTTTGGGCTGCAACACTCATGAGGCTTTTACTGTTCCTCGGTTAACCATTGGAGTATCAAACGGACTCCAAATGGCACGAAACATGACAGGTAGTCTACCGGTAGTGTACCAAGGCCGCTTGGCAAGTTCCAGTCCAATTCGAGAACATTTAACACTCGCACATGAAAAGAAGAAAAAGGGGACACCGGAGGATGTAGGACTGCCGGAATGCAAAACGGGCAACGGGGAAAATGCTCGGATGCATGAGGCGTACACGTGCAAATGCGATGCACATGATGACATGATATGATATGCATGACGTGGACAAAATGCAAAACGAAAACAAAACCCAACCATGAGGGAATATCATAACTTAGTGCCGAAAATGGCAAGAGTTGGAATACAAATATGGCAAGTTACATACGGGGCGTTACAGCAGCAAAATCACCTCCTTTTTACTAATCTTGATTCTATAGTTTTTTAGATCAATATAATTGAGATTTGTATAGATAGCACACAGGAGCAAAACCAAGTGGTACGGTCAAGGGAATCCACAATGTGTAGCCAAGTGTGAAAATAGATTTTGTCATTGATGGGAACCATTTGTGGACGCTGCTGCCAAAGCCAGAAAGATGGAACCGAAGCTCCCTGATTGATTGATTGAAGGAATAGAAAAATGCAACGTCTCTCCTCTTTCTCCCGTCCTTGGACGTATGTACAGTATATAGAACATAGTCTACTCCCCTGTCCCTTCTATCACAAAGCACAAAGAAGTGAGGCCTCAAATCACAAAGCACGGAAGAAGCAACCATCATTTCACTCTTCGCTGACTTCGCTTCTCCATCGTCTTCTTCGAGAAACCACCTGACCGCACTATGCTAGACGGGCAACGCTATTGCGTAGTACTAGTAAACTTACACATCATTTGGTTCAACAGACTTCCTGGATGTAAAGAAGGGAGTTGTCTCGGCTTGCAGGAAGCACTTGCGAATGACTTATTGTGGTCTCCCTCAATGGTGTGCTCTGTCAAACGCACTTCGCCAAACCACAATGTTCGAGATATCGTAGGCGTTCGAGACCCCGCCCATAGGTACGTACGTGGCCGTATTTTCTTTCTTGCACCCTGGTCGCTGTACATACGTGTACATGCTACGTACGCACCTCTACTACGACACGTGTGTGCCTCTACATTGACCAATATGTACATACACGTTCGCGACCAGAATGACAAAGCTATGTACGCTTCGACCAGGTGGGTCCCAACTGTCAGGCACTTCCTTGCGTGCGAAGATGTAGCTAGTGGGTCCCAGCAGTCATGGGGGCGAATCATTTTTTTCCCGTAATATGGATGCACATGCTTGCGTGCGAAGATGTAGCTGGTGGGTCCCAGCAATCAGGGGGGAAATGTTTTTTTCATGAAATACGGGGGCCCGTCCGGTGGGTCCCTACTGTCAGGTGGAGGAATAATTATTTTTCGCATAATAAGGAGGCACTTCCTTGTTGCGGCCGTGGACCCAGTAGTCAGCCTCTCCACGTACAGTACTCTTCCGATGGAAGTCTGTCGTTGAACACATTGACCACGCCGCGCCGAGAGCACCAAGGCTGTGGACGACGGCGAGGCCTAGGAAGGGGGCGACGTGGAGCCGAGGAAGATGCGACAGTGGATGCCCACGTGGAGAGGAGTATGAGGGTTCACTGGTTCGGCTGCGGTGTGATGATGCCATTGCCACAGGGTCTAGCTAGCAGTGGGAGTGGTAGGGGAGGTGAGGCCTCCGCGGTAGCACAGCTGGCCACGGGAGGCAGGAGCAGGCGGCATGACTGGCGCTGCATTGGGCGGCTTGAGCAAGAAGACCAGATGTTGAAGAATCACAACGGCCGTTGGATGGACACCATAGGGTCACTGCACCTAGAATCGTTTATATTAACTAAGTTGACAAAACCCCTAGTACGCGTCAACTTAGTAGGCCCACATGCCAGCCTCCGAGATGGTGCACCCCGGATGTCAGGGGGAGGAATCATTTTGTGGGTGGCTGAAGCTAGAATATCCGAGATTGAAAAAGAATCACGACATCCGTTGGATGGACATCCAATGGACACTGCTGCTAGAACCGTGTGTTGACTATAAGTTGACAAAGCCTTGCATACGCGTCAACTTAGTAGGCCCACAAGTGTGTGGCAGAGAACTTATAGCCCATTTGCGATTTGTAAGAACGCACAACCCATTTTTGAATTCTAATGGAATTTATTACATCCCATTTACAGTTTGTTAAAAGTACATCCCATTTTCTAGCTAGGACAACGATTTATAATTTCAACCAACCGTTCAAAACAGAATTCAATAAAATTTCCCACATTTTGATAGGATCAGAAATATTTTTGTCCTGAAATTTCTAGTTAGATTAAATACAATTTCAATATAAATTTGTATTATGTAAAAATCCAACGAAACATTGCGCGTGCAACAATTAATGAAATTAAAATTTTCAAAATCCAAAAGTAATATTTATAAACTAATTACGTGTTTGGTGCATTTTTTATAGTTACTGCCCAGTTTTGATAATTACATCCCATTTATTATTTATTGAAGCCCATTTTCTTGTTAAGCCTAATGCATCCCTCCTAGGAAAGATTTGCAGCCCAGCGGGGCGGAGAATAACAAGTTGACCCGGATTGTGCACAACTGTCGGCCCATTTGCATTGCTGATGTTGAAAAAAAGGCCTGTGTAGTATAGTACAACCTTACATGGCTACTCAGCCCACATTCAGCGAAGCCGAAAAGGCCCAAACAAGGCTTATGTACAACTTTTTGAAGTCAATGAGCTCAATTAATAACTTAAGAAAAAAGTTAGAGTACAGTGAAACCAAATTAAAAGTTGTCACGAGCGAAGAAATAATTCAACGGGTCCCACTTGTGTGTGTGTGTGTGTGTGTGCATGTGTGTGTGTAAGAGAGAGAGAAACCCATCGCTCGATGCTCGTAAATATATCTTTCATCCATATGCGTTGATGATGCTCAGTAAAAACTTATATAGTTGACACAATCATATAGAACATCATAACACACTGAACTTGCATAAAAAAATTTCACGCAGGCGGCACAATCAGGGTGGAAGCAGTGGATCGCTACGGGTAGGGCTATGTTGAAACCAATGAACTTGTACATAACGGTTCATCGTCTTTATCAATGAAGGGGAAATATCTTGAATGTTGTGCATAGAAAAAAAACAGACAACACAATATATAAGTTCTGCTAGAACATTAAGTTGACGTATAGCCCTTTCTAAAAAAGTTCAGGTAAAAAAATAGAATAGGTCATCTGACACGATTCAGTTGTTACCTCAAATTAGAGCACATCCGGGCAGCCAGCCCTGCCTCTTCTCCCAAAGAAGCAATGGCCTCCACCGCGCGATGGAGTAGGCCTTGTGCCATCCATCATTCTGAGCAACACTGGGAAAGTCGGATGTTGACTCCTGTAATGGATGTCGTCGACGGACCCGGGCACCAGCGGCGGCGGCAGGACTTCGATTGATGGACCACTTCTTCGACATGAACGAACACTCGATACAGGTACATCCCTAACGTGGTCCGCGGCAGCCTTGGTGGCGACGAATAGTACAACCCTGGTTCCTGCACCGGTATCTCAACACCAATCACCTTCGGTATGGTGGACGCCTTCTCACTAGTGCAGAACCGGGCAATGGCACCGGTTCGTAAGGCCCTTTAGTGCCGGTTTGGTAACCAGCACTAAAATGTAGGCACTAAAGGCCCCCCCTTTAGTACCGGTTTAGCACGAACCGGTGTTAAAGGGCAACCACGTGGCACGAGCCAGCTTCGGGGTCAGGGAGCCCTTTAGTACCGGTTGGTGTCACCAACCGGTATTAAAATGTTGGGGGGGGTTTGGGGTTTATGATGTCTTTTTCATTTAATTCTGTGTTTTCCATTTAATTCTTTTTCGTTTGCTGGTATTTTACGATACTACATATTGTACACATTATGCATATATATAAATAGAATTTCTAGTAGAACCTATCATAATATATATATATATATATATATATATATATCATCGAATGTCTCAGACAACCACCATTAATTAATTCACACATATATACACACATGTATATATATACAATTTCTCCTAATTGGTGCCTTCGGAGCCAGTGGCATTAGCCTAGCTAATTGGTGCCTTCGGATCACGATAACAATTGGAAGTGGTTCATGGGGGCGGTAGCGGGTAAGAGTATTCTCCTTTGGGATCTATGACCTGGTCGAGCAAAAATCCCGCTATTTCCTCTTGATTTGCTTCTATGCGGTCCTGTGCTAGGAGCTTGTCCCGCACCTCTTTGAACTATTAAGAAGGAGATCAATATGTTTGTGTATTAGTTATGTGACTAGATATCGATAATGGTGTAAAAATTGTGAATAGTGGTCTGACAATCGATATCGTACCCACTCCTGTCTTTGAGATTTGCTCCTTTCGGACGCCATCATGCAAATGTTCTCGCAAACGTAGTATGCACATAGATCATTCCCCGGCGCCTGCTTCAGGGCCTTTACGAGAATGGAATTTGATCAGATAATAATTAATCAAGCATGATAATTAAAGAGATGGCAGCTAGCTACTACTACTTAATTACTTACCTTGGGTCAATACCATTTCAGCTTTTGTTTCCATGCGCCTGGAGTGGGCCTGATGAACTTTGCCCAAGCCCTGCCCCGCCGACAAAGAAAATGAATAAATGGGTTATTAAATAGTTGTTATCAGGAAATGATGAACTAATTAAATAGGCCGAGATATAGTTAATAATGATTGAAATTACCTGTTGACTATCCCCTTCACGATGGTGTAGTCACTTGATTTCTTAAGTAGCGAGTCTAGTACTTCAACTGTTCCTTCATCAACTTTAATGATTAACAAGATCCAGTGAAATCTGCATGCACACACGTTTGCATGTCTTAATTAAGCGGGCATATGTAAGCAAAAACATGTAGCTATAGCTAGTAGGGAAAAACAAAATTTTTAGTACAAGATAGTGTGACTCACTAGAAGTTGTAAGGAAGTAGTATATCTTCATTGTATTTGAGTTCCTTGAAGAACTGTAGCATGCTTTCCTCTACACATTTTTTGTGATATGGATCTATTTTCCATGTGTATTCATTAATGGTATTTGGGTCAACGAACCCAATGCCATAGCGTCCACCTTTTTTCATTTCATAAATCTTCATCCTGCATAATACCACAGAAAAGAATATAGTGAGGATAATTACAGGTAATGATTGATCAAAATGATCAGCTAGCTTGAGACTTAAATTACAGAAAGAAATCACTTACAGACAATAGCAACTGACGATATATTTGTCGAGTGCGTCTTTATTGTATAGCTGAAATAGTTCTGAATACTCAACGGTCACAGCTTTCTTATGGTAGTAATGCTCCTTGTTGACATTCACCATGAGGGACTCTCGATTGGAAATCTTGGTAATGTCCATGTACCATTGATGCAATTCATACATTCTCGTTGGGAGCTTATTGACCTCCTCTGGCTCGACCAAAGGTTGGCCCCGGGCATATTTCCGTTTTATTTCCTCCTCTCTAGTCGGAGACATGGGCTCGATATCGAGGAGTTGTCCAATAGTGATCCCGATCGATTCAGCCTGCGGAATATGCTCCTCGGTTATTACCACATCGCCCACCCCGGGAACGTTAACGGTTTTCCCACAATAATATTGGGCGCGCCTACTCTCATGTGTTGTTGGCACAACAAGCGGGGGGCTTGATTGCGCCGCCTGTTCTCCCAGTTGGGAACGGTTTTACTGCTCCTTTTGCCAGCTGATTTGCTCGAGCTCGAGCTCGCCTCTTTCTATAGACGTGCTCGATTTAACTTCTTGAGGTGGCGCTCATAGTCTGTGTCAACAGGCTTTGGAGCTGGTGGTCTAGCCATACGAATGAAGTGGTCAATCTTTTCCACAGGCACTTTCTCCCTTGGCGGCGGTGGCGGTTTCGGTGCAAAATGGGCTTCCACCTCGGCCTTCGATATGGCTACGTTTTCCTCCTCGGACTTGTCGTAAGGCCTCTGCGGAAGAGGCGTGAGGCTTGGACCATATTGAAATCGCTTGCCTCCTCCAGTACCTGCAGTACTACCTCGACTTGTACCGCTACGCACCATAGCTGAGGCGGCTCTCTTCCGTGATTGTTGAGGCGGCGAAGATGGCTGACGTGGCTGAGTTGGAGGAGGAGGAGTGGCCTGAAGCTATGCCGAACTTGGAGGAGGAGTGGCCTGAAGCTGTGCCGTACATGGAGGAGGAGTGGCCTGACGCTTTGCCGGACTTGGAGGAGGAGTGGCCTGAAGCTGTGCCGGACTTGGAGGAGGAGTGGCCTGACGCGTTGGTGGACTTGGAGGAGCGGGAGTCTGCTGACTTGGTGGCGGACTGCGACGAGGAGTCGGATGACGCGGTATCGGTGGCCTTCGAAAGATTATGCAATCCTTTCTCCATAGGATGATACGATGGTTGGCCTCTCCTAGTGTGTGCTCATCGTCACCTCCAGGAATGTCAAGCTCTAGCCCCGAATATTGGTCCACCACCTCATCAACCAAGACACGAGCATAGCCCGCTGGAATCGGGTTGCAATGGAAGGTTGCCTCGGGGGGATTTGTAAAAGCAAGGGCGTCCACCACCTTCATGGATATGTTCTTCATTTTGAAGTGTAGCTCGCAGTTAGTGTTCTCCATGATATCATCCACTGGCTAGCTATCCAGCAATGCGTCGCCCGGGGCGGAACCCACGCTGCTTCTCGGCATGGATGGGACGGTGCTATCCATTGGTGGATCATCCGCTAGCTGCTGAGACCCCCTTTGCTGGCTAAGTGAGTCGATCTGCTCCTGCTGCCGCTGGAATTTGATTCCCAAGTCAGCGTGCGCTGATTCTAGGCCTTGAAGGCGTTCATAGTCTAGCTTCCTCTGCTCCTCCTCCATCTTCCTCTTCTTCTCCTCCGCAATCTTTTTTCTCGCACGGGTTCTGTAGTCGGCATTCCAGTCCGAAAACCCCTCATACCACGGAATAGCGCCCATGCCTCGTGTTCTTCCAGGGTGTTCAGGATTTCCAAGGGCACACATAAGCTCGTCGTTCTCTCTGTTGGGCTCGAACAAACTGGATTGAGCCTCTTCTATTGCAACAAGTAGCTTATCTTCGGCTCCATCGAGACATGCCTTCTTCGAAACTTTGCCTGTCATTGGGTCCAACTCGCCCCCATGCGCATAGAACCAAGTCCTGCACCTGGGGGGCCAGCTCAATGTTTCTGGAGTGACACCTGCATCCAGCATCTCTTTCTCAGACTTATCCCACTTAGGCATTCCCACCGCATAGCCACCTGGCCCCAACTTATGGAACTTATCCTTTTTTGCGGCATTGGCCTTGTTTATTCTGGACCGTTCCTTAGATAATTCTGAATCCTTGAATTTCACGAAATCGTCCCAATGAGCACTTTGGTTCTCTAGTGTTCCCTCGAATACTGGAGTCTTCCTTCCTCCGTTGACGTAGTTGGCCCATTCATGAATCTTGTGGTTCTTGAATGCGACCGCCATCTTCCTAAGAGTAGCGTCCTTGACTTTCTCCACATCTGCATCTGTGAAATGATCTGGTAGGGTGAAATGTTCCATGAGCGTTTCCCAAAGCAAATGTTTTTGTCTGTCGTCGACAAAAGTAACTCCTGGACGTGGCATTGCTGGCTCTCTCCATTCTTGAAGGGAGATCGGGAGTTGGTCCTTCACAAGAACTCCGCACTGACGAACGAACTTGTCCACAATCTTCTTAGGCGCGAATGGTTCGCCATTAGGTCTGATTGCCTTGATATTGTACTTTACGCCCTCCTTCAACTTTTTGTTCGGGCCTCGTTTTGTCCTGTTGCCTGAAGATTTGCTCGATCCAGATGGCTGAAAGAAGAAAGATCGATTCGTTAATATATCTTCAAGTCATTTAAAACATGTGATGATCACCAGATGCCTGCTTATATAAATATATATACCTCGCCGGTCTTTGTTGTTTCAAGATCAACATTTTCTTCGTCATGTTGATAGTTCATGACATCATTAATTCGGTCGTGGCGATCGAATATCATATCACCCTCCCCGGTGTTGTTTAGATTTTTGGAGCCGTCATAATCTTCTCCATTCTGATCATCATCTGGCCCGCGAGGATTTCGTATGATATTGAACAGGGCCTCTTCTCCCTCTCTACCGGTATTGTCTGCCATAGGTTTTGTTTAACTAATCCAAAAGAAATATATTCAAATTACAATGCATGGATGCAATCAATTAATAAGGAAAAACTGAATCAATCATAGTACATAATAAGCATCATCGAATATAATCTCGAATACGTCATCTCGAATAATAGATATAATCTCGAATACATCGTCTCGAATAATAGATATAATCTCGAATACATCGTCTCGAATAATAGATATTATCTCGAATACATCGTAGGATCATGCGGCGCGGGCGGTAGACACCCAAAGAGAAGGAACCCTCACAGGATCATAGCTGAAGTGAGATCCCTGAAGAAACTACCAGGTATTGGAGAACTTGCCTCCCTCTAATGCAACCATGTAGCGATGGACGTGCTCGTCCTCCTCCCTGACACGGCGACATACCAGCTTTGTCGGGGCCGGCTCCCTCCGCACCAAAACTGGCCCACGCGAACGCCACCAAATGAGATCAGGGTCGACGACCGGGGCCGGGTTCCTCATCAAGCGGCGCGCCCCTCCAGGCAGCACCTCCCAGTGCCAGCCTGGCGGAGCCCAGTCCCGGACATGGGTCAGCCGAACGTCGTCGCGGACGGGTCGACGGCGAGGATGCGGGCCGGGCATCATCGAGAACAAATACTAGCTATATGCCCGCAAAAAGTAACATTTTTTTAATGATTGGATTTTGGTAACTAAAATTTCTAACATTTCTATATAACTAACATTCCTATAACATTTCTAACAATGCTATATAACTAACATTTCTAATATTTTTATAACTAAAAAACAGAAAAAAAAATTATAACATTTCTATATATATAACTAACATTTGTATAACATTTCTAATATTTCTATAACTAAAAAAAAGAAAAATTTCTAACTCTTTTATAACTATTTCTATAACTAACAAAAAAAATTCTAACATTTCTATAACATTTCTAACAATGCTATATAACTAACTATTTCTATAACTAAAAAAGAAAAATTTCTAACTTTTTTATAACTATTTATATAACTAAAAAACAGAAAAATTCCTAACAATTCTAACTTTTCTATAACATTTCTAACAATGCTATATAACTAACTATTTCTATAACTAAAAAAAGAAAAATTCTAACATTTTTATAACAATTTCTATAACTAAAAAACTAAAAAAAATGTATGTGTGTGTGTGCTCACCGGCGAGGCAAGAGGCGACGGGGGGCGGCGACGGGGACGGCGACGGGCGCGGCAACGACGGGGCGGCGACGACGGGGACGGGCCGGGGCGGCGACGATGGGGACGGGCCGGGGCGGCGACGACGGGGACGGGGCGGCGATGACGGGGACGGGGACAACGCGGGACGGGCCGGGACGGTGCGGCGGTGACGACAGGGACGACGGGGACAGGGACGACAGGGCGGCGACGACGGGGATGGGGCGGCGACGGGGGCGGCGACGACAGATATGGAGACGGGGGCGGTGAGTGACGGGGCAGAGGAGAAGAAGCAGATGAGAAACTGAAATTTTTGAAGTGTTTAGTTATATAGGATGGACCTTTAGTACCGGTTGGAGCCACAAACCGGTACTAAAGGCCTGTTTTGGCCAGGCCAAGCGGCGGGAACCGCACACCCTTTAGTACCGGGTGGTGGCTCCAACCGGTACTAAACGGGGGGCCTTTAGTACCGGTTGGAGCCACCACCCGGTACTAAAGGGGGTGCGCTGGCAAGGTGCTGTGCGGCAAGTTTAGTCCCACCTCGCGAGCCGAGGGGCGTCCACACTGGTTTATAAACCCCCGTGCGGTAGCTCTCTTGAGCTCCTCTCCAAAGCAGGCCTACTGGGCCTACATGTTCTGTGCTACCCTGTGGGCCTACTGGGCCTTTGCGGGCCTGCATCCTGGCCCGATAACAGGTTGGGTTTCCAGTAGGCGGGCTTTTTTTATTTTTTTGCTTTATTTATTTTTGAGTTGTTTTTTGTGTATTTAGAGTTTCTTTGTGAATATTTTTGCTTTAGGTACAAAAAATTACAAACTTTCTGTTAGTGCCCGTAGTTTTCAAATTTGAATAGTTTAAATTTTGAATTATTTGAAATTAGTGTGAATCACTAGTTTGTGAATAACTTTAAAAATCAGTAAAGGCATGAAAGAATTTGTTTGCACATAAAATTTCTTCGCGTTTCAAATGCCAAAACACATAACTACCCTAACTATTACAGAGATTCCCTCCTGGGTGTGAAACACAGAAGAAAGTGATGATAGTGAAGCCGATCACATCCCAGATCTTTGGGTGTGAAACTTTTTCTTCGCGTGTGTCCCTTTGCGCCGTAACCATGGAAAATCTTCATCATTTAACGGGATGCTCGGGTCAATATTCACTGTGAATGGAGCAATTTCATCAAACTTTTCATAATCTTCTGACATGTCTGTCTTGTCATCCACTCCCACGATGTTTCTCTTCCCAGAAAGAACTATGTGCCGCTTTGGCTCATCGTACGATGCATTTGCTTCCTTATCTTTTCTTTTTCTTGGCTTGGTAGACATGTCCTTCACATAGAAAACCTGTGCCACATCATTGGCTAGGACGAATGGTTCGTCTGCATACGCAAGATTGTTGAGATCCACTGTTGTCATTCCGTACTGCGGGTCTTCCGTTACCCCGCCTCGTGTCATATTGACCCATTTGCACCGAAACAAAGGGACCTTCAAACCACGTCGATAGTCAAGTTCCCATATGTCCTGTATATAACCATAATATGTTTCCTTTCCTGTCTTGGTTTCTGAATCAAAGCGGACACCACTATTTTGGTTGGTGCTCTTCTTATCTTGGGCGATCGTGTAAAATGTATTACCATTTATCTCGTACCCTTTGAAAGTCATTATATTCGAAGATGGTAACTGGGACAGCAAGTACAGGTCATCTTCAATAGAGGTGTCATGCATGGTACGTGCCTGCAACCAGCTGGCGAAACTCCTGGTTTATTCATGTATAATCCAGTCATCAGACCGCTCCGGGTGTTTGGAGCGTAGCAAATTCTTGTGTTCATCCATATACGGAGCCACCAAGGCGGAATTCTGAAGAACTGTGTAGTGTGCTTCAGTGAGAGAATGTCCGTCCATACATATTATTTGTTCCCCTCCTAGCGTGCCTTTTCCATCCAGTCTGCCCTTATGCCGCGATTCAGGAACACCAATCGGCTTAAGGTCAGGAATAAAGTCGATACAAAACTCAATGACCTCCTCATTTTCATGGCCCTTGGAGATGCTTCCTTCTGACCTAGCACGGTTATGAACATATTTCTTTAAGACTCCCATGAACCTCTCAAAGGGGAACATATTGTGTAGAAATACAGGACCCAAAACGTTAATCTCTTCACATAGGTGAACTAGGACGTGCGTCATGATGTTGAAGAAGGATGGTGGGAACACCAACTCGAAACTGACAAGACATTGCACCAAATCATTCTTTAACGTTGGTATGATTTCTGGATCGATTACCTTCTGAGAGATTGCATTGAGAAATGCACATACCTTCACAATGGCTAATCGAACGTTTTCCGGTAGAAGCCCCCTCAATGCAACCGGAAGCAGTTGTGTCATAATCACGTGGCAGTCATGAGACTTTAGGTTCTGGAACTTTTTCTCTGCCATGTTTATTATTCCCTTTATATTCAACGAGAAGCCAGACGGTACCTTAATACTAAGCAGGCATTCAAAGAAGATTTCCTTCTCTTCTTTGGTAAGAGCGTAGCTTGCATGACCCTGATGTATGTCTTCTTTTCCGTGCATACGTCGCTAGTCCTCCCGTGCCTCAGGTGTATCTTTTGTCTTCCCATACACGCCCAAGAAGCCAAGCAGGGTCACACAAAGATTCTTCGTCACGTGCATCACGTCGATTGCGGAGCGGACCTCTAGGTCTTTCCAATAGGGCAGGTGCCAAAATATAGATTTCTTCTTCCACATGGGTGCGCGTCCGTTAGCTTCATTTGGAACAGGTTGTCCACCAGGACCCTTTCCAAACACCACCTTCAAATCCTTGACCATATCATGTACATCAGCACCAGTACGGTGGCGAGGCTTCGTCCGGTGATCCTCCTCACCTTTGAAATGCTTGCCTTTATTTCTTACGGTATGCCTGCTCGGAAGAAATCGACGATGTCCCAGGTACACATTCTTCTTACAATTAGCCAAATATATACTGTCGGTATCGTCCAAACAGTGCGTGCATGCGCGGTATCCCTTGTTTGTCTGTCCTGAAAGGTTACTGAGAGCAGGCCAATCATTGATGGTCACGAACAGCAACGCCTTTAGGTCAAATTCTTCCCCCATGTGCTCATTCCACGCACGTACACCTGTTCCATTCCACAGTTGTAAGAGTTCTTCAACTAATGGCCTTAGGTACACATCAATGTCGTTGCCGGGTTGCTTAGGGCCTTGGATGAGCACTGGCATCATAATGAACTTCCGCTTCATGCACAACCAAGGAGGAAGGTATACAAACATAGAGTCACAGCCCAGGTGCTATGGTTTCTGCTCTGCTCCCCAAAAGGATTAATGCCATCTGCGCTTAGACCAAACCATACGTTCCTTGCGTCATCTGCCAACTCCTTCCCGTACTTTCTTTTGATTTTTCTCCACTGCGACCCGTCAGCGGGTACTCTCAACTTTCCGTCTTTCTTACGGTCTTCTATGTGCCATCGCATCGCCTTGGCATGCTCTTTGTTTTGGAACAAACATTTCAACCGTCGTATTATAGGAGCATACCACATCACCTTGGCAGGAATCTTCTTCCTGGGGCACTCGCCCTCGACATCACCAGGGTCATCGCGACTGATCTTATAGCGCAATGCATCGCATACCGGGCAAGCGTTCAAATCCTCGTACTCACCGCGGTAGAGGATGCAACCATTAGGGCATGCATGTATCTTCTGCACGTCTAACCCTAGAGGGCAGACAACCTTCTTTGCTTGGTACATACTCTCGGGCAATTCGTTGTCCTTTGGAAGCATATCCTTTATCATTACCAGCAACTTTCCAAATCCCTTGTCAGATACACCATTCTCTGCCTTCCATTGCAGCAATTCCAGTGTGGTGCCCAGCTTTTTCTTGTCACCTAAGCAATTCGGGTACAACAATTTTTTGTGATCCTCTAACATGCGCTGCAACTTCTTCTCCAAATCACTTGCGCAGTTTCTCTTTGCATCGGCAATGGCCCGACCTAGATCATCAACGGGCTCATCCGATGTCTCTTCTTCAGCTTCTTCTCGCATTGCCAGCTCAGCTTCTTCCCGCATTACCGGCTCAGCATCTTCCCTCATTGTTGTATCATCGTATTCAGGGAACCCATGGCCAGGATAGCTGTCGTCGTCCTCTTCTTCTTCATTGTCTTCCATCATAACCCCTCTTTCTCCATGCTTGGTCCAAACATTATAGTGGGGCATGAAACCGGACTCAAACAGGTGGACGTGAATGGTTCTTGACGTAGAGTAATTGCGACCATTCTTATAGCCAGCACATGGACAATGCATAAAACCATCCGCTCGTTTGTTTGCCTCAACCGCAAGCAGAAAATTATGCATGCCATTAATGAATTCGGGAGAGCATCGGTCATCGTACATCCATTGCCGGCTCATCTTCAATACACAGCACCGAAAACATCAAATTAATACAATACATAAAGTTCATACATAAAGATCATACAACACTTAAATGCAACAAACAAATAACTCTCTAGCTAAAGAATTTAAATGCAACAACAAATGCGATCAAGATCGCAACTAAGGTAACAATTGATCCAATAGCATAATGATACCAAGCCTCACTATGAATGGCATATTTTCTAATCTTTCTAATCTTCACGCGCATTTTCTCCATCTTAATCTTGTGATCATCGACGACATCGGCAACATGCAACTCCAATTCCATCTTATCCCCCTCAATTCTTTTCAATTTTTCCTTCAAATCCTCGTTTTCTCTTTCAACTAAATTTAACCTCTCGACAATAGGGTTGGTTGGAATTTCGGGTTCAACTACCTCCTACATACAAATATCTATGTCAACTTGATGGGCATAATTTGTCATAAACACAAAATGCAATGAATAGTTTTAAAAGAGAATATACCACATCCGAATCATAACCCGGACGAGGGCCGATGGGGACGGATATCAAAACCATCACACTATGCATAACAAACAACATAAGGGTAAGATAATTATACGAGTAACTATATATCCAAATCACACAAACATCATTTTTTATATAAAACTTCATGAACAAGAGGCTCACCACAAGGTGGTGCCGGCGACAGGACGTTGCGAGCAATCGACGGTGGTTACGACGGAGATTTAGAATGTACTAAGTAAACCACACCTACATATGCAAAACTAAGTGTTATTTTTGACCTCAAATTGCATATAAATCAAATACTAGCACATATATATAATTCCTCCCAAATTACTAAACTCAAAAATCAATCACTATATAAAGCATTGCACGAGCTAATCTAGCAATGAGAGATGAATGGAAAAAGTTGCTAACCTTTGTGATCATTTGAATGGATGGGGGCCTTCAAATCTTGGGAAAAATGTGTGATGAGCTTGAGAGGAAGAGGGAATGAACAGAGAGGAGAGGGGAAAGGGGAAGAACAGAGCGAGCTCGGGTGGACGAAGGGTCTATGTAGGACGACCTTTAGTACCGGTTCGTGATACGACCCGGTACTAAAGGTGCTGGAGGGGCACCGGACTGACAACATCCCGCCACCACTCACTTTAGTACCGGTTCATGGCATGAACCGGTGCTAAAGGTTCGCCACGAACCGGTACTAATGAGAGCGGCCCGGCTAGCCATTGGAACCGGCACTAATGTACACATTAGTGCCGGCTCAAATTCAAACCGGCACTAATGTGCTTCACGTTTGACCCTTTTTCTACTAGTGTCTTCATCCATGTCATAACTGTCAGAGCCCAGCTGTCTGGAGGAACAAACATACTTAAAGGTCGTTGATAAGCTCATTCATGAACTCTCTATTCCAAGCACGTCGAGGCATGCCGTGGAAGGTAAGCTTTGTTAAAAACTCAAGCTCAAAGGGCACTGAGCCCCTTCCTGGGTGCCACCGATCAAAGCTCACCAGCGCGTCATCACAGAAAAAATGCCGGGATGATTCGAACACACTACTGCGGTTGAAAGTTGTCCGGAACCTGATGAAGAAATCAGCCGGTGGCGGACAGACTTCAACGAGCAAGTCACTTATTTGGATGTCGTGCACAATGCCAAGAGCTTTGACAAGGTCGTCCAGCGAGACGGTAAGCCGGTCGCCATTGATGGTTACCATCAACACTTTGCCGGCAAACTGGTCGTCAAGCGCTGCCATGCCACTGTTGAGCGACAGCACGCAGCGCCCGAAGTCAGGACGGACCTCAGGATCTCTGGCTGGGAGATCCGCGTTGACTGGCGACTTGATAGTGAGCTTGAGTATAGGGAGTACAGGAGGGGGATTTGGGGGAACTGGAGTAGGAATCGAGATTCTAGAGGTGGGGGAGGGGCAGTTGATTGGGGATGAAAAAATAGCATGAATTTCGAACACGCGCCAATATGCTCTCGGCGCGCAAGCGCACGAAAACACCGATGGCGCCCTAGGATCTTTTGAGAGCCTGGCCTGAGAGTCATAATTGACCTATTTGGCATTGCGTTACTACTCGGCCCATATTCAACGATACTTCACTAGCCCAAACAAGTGTACATCATCGAACAGACACTAAGCTCAAATTATAACTTGAAAAAAGGAGATATACTCTGAACACAGGAGAATGGTGATGCCCTCATTTATCCCACTAGCAGTTCGAGACAATAAACTGTTCGAAACAATGATATATACAACATTCAAACACTGACTAGTGACTACTACTGACATAAACATCAAGACATGATAGTTCATAAGAAGTCTTGCTACACCACCAAAACGCACCCATCTGCAGCGCTCAGACTCTCATTATCCAGACTAGAATGACATTATAAATAGAGGCAACTATTACATAGTAAGAGTGACATAGATGAGGATGACCAAATGATAAGGAATATGCATAACAAAAGAGAGAACTAGCCATCCAGAACAAGAAGCAAATACAAAAAGTCATTCAAAGAGGGATGATCCAACACCATCATAATTTGCAGCCCCGGTTCAGCCAGCAGTGATCAGGAGACACTAGTACTCCACCCTTTTGACGCAACAGCCCAATTACCTATCAAACTGAAGGCTTGAACCACATCACTACCTGTTGGACTCTAAACATCCAAGGATCAAAGTTAATCCAGATGCCTTTGTCATTCTCACCTTCTTTTGGCTGCAGGCTATATCATTGACATTCAGGGGAGTTTGCTCCCGAAATCCTAGGGCTCACTGTGTAGACACAGTTTTCCATAGCAAACAGAGCCTCTCTGCCATCATGGTCCTTGCCAACGGTGATCTCCTGGTTAATCGGATAATTGAGTATGAACCAAAGCTATTTACCCGCCTCCAACCCAAAAATCATGTAGGCCCCAACAAGCTGGTTTCCTGCTCATAGACGTAATAGCCACTGTCCGGATACTCACGTATTTCACGATGCTTGCATACAATGGGGTTTTTGCAATATAACATTTCCGGCTCATGTGTACGAATGATCATCAGTCTTTTTTTTCGTCCTTTGATCGAGCGAGGAACCAGTTGTGCTTCCCTATTTTTGGCAAAGGTGGTGTGATTACAAAGGGCAGTTACTGTAGGGACACTACATCATACCAAAAAGGACATGCATTGTTAATGTAAGACCAGCATTGTTTAGAGTATGAGTAGGATAATGTAAGAAACAACATTGATATGTCCCTGTTGGAACTGGGAGAAAAATATAGGGAAATGTATACTGGGTTCGAAAATATAGAAGTGCCATGCATGGTTATACTCAAGTTATCTCACAATCGATTCTTCACAGGAAACTACCATGCCATGCATGTTATGTAATCATGTTCTATCCTCACCAACAAATTCTTCAAGGAAACTAACAGACCATACATTTTTATATACCCATGTTCTGTGGGCAAAATTTTTGTGAGCATATTATTCTAGCTATTGATTGTTGAATGGCGAACATTGGTATGTACACATGGTAAGCATTACAGGATTTCACTACTTCAAAATATAGAGTTGTCCATATGCACATTTACTTCCCTAATGTATGGTTAGATGAAATCAACAGTGTGATGCATGTCTCTACATCATGAAATTGAGGAAACTAACATGGCCATTGATACACACTCATATTTAGTAGTATATAGATTACTATAAAATAAGGAGAATATCAATATCTTCCTAATAGTTTGATTATTTAGGGGCACAAATTGGCTGTAATGACATGGTCACAATCGCATGAATTAACTCATTCCAAATATAGCTGATTTATGGCGTCTCTAATACATTGCCATAGTTCTACTCAAATTCTTCTCAAACAAGGATATGTCAATAATCACAAAAAGTTCAAGCAGTGTCATGACGTCATCATTAACATCAGATGGAAACAACTTACATGCGCCGTCCCAGCAATACGTGGTGCCATCTGCTTTGTCGATCGCGTAGATGATGTCATTGTGTTCAATAGCATCACAGAAGTGTGTATCAGCTTTGACGATGACCCACTAAGAGCTGGGCTGTCTCCAGCTAAAGAAGGCACCGGCGAAAAGATAGGCGAGTCCCTTGTCGAACAAGGCAATTAGCTTGAAGTCTGCGTAATCCGCATGTCGTGTGGGCACTTGGCAGATTATAATCTTCTGCAAAGAAAGGTGCGTTCAACTAATGACGTAATCTAGATGACTTGGACCGCGAAGGTAAAACTCTATCTCATCCAACAGAGGAAGGATAATCTCATGGGAGGTCTGGAAGTTCACAAGCACCAACTTTTCCCCATCTTCTCTGATGGCAGCCATCCAGTGGGAGTTCATGCCGACCCAGTACATACCTGCAAGAAGTTTCGGGCGATGGTGATTGGATTGATGTCGAGGGAAATGATGTACGGCGACCCACTACATACCTGCAAAGAAGTTTTGGCTAATGGACGTCGGATTGAAGTCGAGGGGTATCATGTACGCCTCCGTATCATGGTGAGAAAATCTCGCAAGACCAGATAGCAGCAAGAAGGGTGTCTTGAAAAGCTTAGGCCTCCCTCGAGCATGAAGCCAGCCATAGGGCGCTCAACATATCCATACATGAACAACGGAGGTCGAGGACGTCACTGGGGAGATTGCTCCAATCGCGGCTCATATGGATGCTGCGCGGTTCATGTTCGGCCATGGTGGAGTTTGGAAGGTGGGGTTTTGGGGGGGCTTGATTTATGGGGGAGAAGGCTTTCAGTGCTGGAGCGGCTAGTGAGGGAATAGTGGTACTGGGGGAGGCGAGCAAGGCGAGGTTACGCGGGGGCACAATGAGATGATGAAGAGTGACCTCAGGATATCCGGCGAGAAGGAGATGGAGATGGAGTGGTGCTAGGGGAGAGGGAGACGAGGCGAGGCATGCTATACACTGGCGGCGACAGTGACTACACAATGCACAAGGTGAGGCTGACTTTGGTGACCCGGACACGCTGCCTGGACTGGTGTCACCTCGGGCGCAGGGTCTTGTCACGTCACTATGAGGACCGGATGAATAATAGTATTTTGACCATCAAGTGTACCATAGTTGTACTACTACTAGTAGGAGTAGTAGGAAGATGAGTAGTACTCCCATGCTAGCATGCCTCTGGGTTCACTACATCCTCCAAGTATCATCCATATTGCGAGCAGAACCAAATTCTCGTGCATGCGGAAGCGCGAAGAAGGACTTTTATTTTTTGAGGCTAACTGCATATTCCTTAACTAGAGAATGTTGTGTCTCCCATGCACGCGCCAATATCCATCCGAACCAGCTATGACACATTTTTTTATCCGTTTGCATAGGTCCCACCTGTCAGGAGGGGTGCAGAAATAAAAAGGAATCATAAAATGTCTCGCCACGGTGATTCAAAAGAGTGACCTTAACTAGCTAGGTGCACATGTAGCGCTGGAAGGATGGGCACGTACAGGGACAGGCCCCACTCCTCAGTCTACCCGCGTAGCCTTTTAGTTTAATCTACCTAGCCGTCTATTCAACTGCCTGCAGGCCACTTCTCCCATTTACTTCTCCCTCGGAAACCGATTTTCCTCGGCTTCTTCACTACTCCTTGATCTTCATTTGCATCCAAACCACACTGCATTCACATTCTTTTAACCTCTTCACATCCGCCTGGAGTAATTTCGAAGCCCCTATAAATAATCATCTTCTTCAGTTATACTAGCCATTTAATCCTAATTCTCCAAACCATAGCCCTCCGGTCCAGCGGTTCCAAATGGTGAAAGAGATCGAGATGCAGGTTTTAGCGTCCAACATGTCCTCGTCGAAGGCTCGTTGAGCATAGTTGCCACAGTCACCGACCACCCAAGGGTTTTTCGGAAGTGGATCAACAATGTATCCAACTCCATCCAAAAGGTGGAGATGAATGTCATCGGTCTCGACGCAGAGTACACGGAGCGTGCCCCTGGGAAGATCCAACGCACCGCCGTCCTTCAGCTATGCCTCGAAGATGGTGTTTTAGTGTACCACATCATACACGCTCCCTCCACACCACGTGAGCTTCACAATTTCTTGTCTCGGGAGGACATATACTTCTGTGGGGCAGCCATCGCAGGGGACAAACAAAAGTTGGAGCCGTACAACCTTGTTTTGAAAAGCATCACTGACCTACAAACCAAAATAAAAATTCCTGTAGAAGATTTTGATAAATCGACACCATCCCTATTCGACGTAGCAAATTTTGTGCTTGGAACAAATCTTCAGAAGGGTGAAGAGACGCTGGCATTAAGGTCGTCTGGATGGGAGAATTATCCCTTTACATATGAGCGGATAAAATATGCTGCCCTCGATGCCCGTGTGAGTTTCGAGATAGCTGCAAGGTCTAGAGAGCTTGTTGCAAAGTCGTCTCCCACAGAAAATGAGAACAACAACAAGAAGAAGATGCTGCACCAGCAGGGCATTATGGATGGATGAACTATTTCCTCTCTTGTCAAAAAATATATTCCCTCTCTATGTATATTGATATAGATGGGCTATTTCGATGGTGTGCATGTCTTTAGAACAAGTAGTAGCGTGGGTCCGCTTGACCATAAGGAACTATTTATCCTCCTAGCTTTCTCTACTACTCCTTCTAGTGATCGGTATGCAATGCATGTGTCCGTAGACATGACAGCTTGTCAATGGAAGTTCAACTACGGCGACCATCACGTTTCATCCATTGCCACTCGCGATTCCCACGACGCCACTCCCACCCACAGCACCAGGTCCCCCGACGTGCGCCTCACCTCTCTCGGCAGCACCTCCCCTCCGTCTTTGTGTGCATGACACATGGGCCAACTGAAATGCGGCGAGCATCAAGTTTCTACCATAGCCACAAGCGATTCCAATGACGCCGCTCGAAAACATGACACCAGACGTGCCCCGACCTGTGGCTCACCCCTCTCGGCCCCACTGCCCCTCTGCCTTTGGGAGCATTACATGTGGACCAGCCACCTATCGGGTCCACATGTTATTGACTCAAAGGCAGGTGTCGTAAGGCACCGAAGCTCAGACTTGAGGGCCCTGAGAGGTAAATGTAACTCCTGCGCTAGGCCTTGTGGTGCTACCGCTCCATGAACTCATGGCAAACTCGAGATTTGTTTCTTTACTATATATGCACCCAACGATTTAATGGACATTGTAATCTCAACATGTGATGGGGAGCAATAAATTTGAGTTTGAAACTTATAAAACGAAAAAAATCAAAACAAATAATCTAGGAGAAAAGGAGTATACCTTTGGATGTGTCCCATACGAAACAAGTCCCTTGGTTTGTCACCACGAAGATGCGGTTAGAAAGGAGCACCACGTCTTCGTACTCGTACGGCAACAAATCGGCCGCAGACAGCATCGTCCACCTTTGATCGCCATGTGCAAGGTTCATGCTATCTTCTTCAATCTCATCGTGGTTCCATCGTACCAATTCAGGCGGTGGCCCGTTGGATGGCTGATCCCAATGTTGGACAAAGGTTCTATGGGAACGGTGTCACCGTTGTAAATGTTGTGCAAATTGATGTTGGTACCCTCCCGTACATATTCAAGCCAATCTCCACTCGCACCGAGCCTAACCTGTGAAACAGTGGGCAGGGGGAGAATGAGGAAATGGGCAGGGAAGTAATCTTTAGAATGCATTTACTATGTGATCAAACTCATCTTATCGGCTCATCGGACAAAATCCAAGTGCCCCTCAACGTTGGCATCTCAAGGGGCGTCAACTTGCAACTATGGCCACGCCGCGCTGGAGAGACCCCCAAGGAAACATCCTCGTGCGTTGCCAGAACATCAAGATGCATTTGTATGAGTAGTTTATCTTGTGAGAGAAAAGGATGAACGAGGGAAGGCCTTATTTGCAAATGTGGAGAAGGTGTCAGTTTGTTTTTGCAAAATTGCCACAGTTTTCTTCCTATCCATCAGATATAAATTGGACGGCCTATAAAAAAGCAGATTTGGTGATGATGGTGTGCCTTCCATCCTGCAATATGGGTCATCCGATCTATATCTAATGGATAGGAAGGAAACTATTACAATTTACTCGCACTCTTCCCCACATTTGCAGATAAGACCTTCCTTCGTTCAACCTTTTCTACCACAAGATCTTGATGTTCCGTGCAACGCACGGGCATCTTGCTAGTATAAGAGGGGTGTCGGTATTTTTTTGCAAAAAATTGCCATAGTTCCCTTCCTATCTGTCAGATATAAATCAGATGACCTATAATGCAGGATGGCAGGCACACAATCATCAACAACTCTGTTTTTTTTATAAGAGTGGAGTAGAGATAGAGATAGAGACTACTACTACCAATGTGCTGGCCCGTGCGTTGCAATGGATCCAAAGCAGTAGAATAATACTTGTTCACGTGCTTGAAATATAAACACTCTAGTTTTGATATACATATATCAGTAAAAGTAAATCATGCTTCACTCAAAATATATTCCTCGGGCTATTTTGATAGTTTGAAGATAACAGGTTTTAAAAAATTTGGAGCTGTTTTTTTTGACATTTTGTAGCGTGGCAGGACATCCTGTGCACCTAAACGGCTGAAAAGAAAATTAAGTTTGGGTCTGTGGCACAACCTATGGCAACATGCCCGTGTGGCCTTCTTCTATAACTAGCAAGATGCCCATGCATTGCAGGAAACATCAAGATGCATTTTTTACAAAACACCTATTGTGATTGACCCTTGCAGGAGTAATCCCATGTGTAAAAACTAATGATATCTCGAGTATTTTAACGGAAAAATGGTATCTTTGGAACAAGTTTTCTCTACTACTGCTCCTTGCAGTGAGCGGGAGGCAATGCATGTGTCAGCAAACATGACAGCTTGTCCATGGAAGTTGAACCACGGCGACCATCACGTTTCTTGTTTCTACCACTGCCACACCCACACGCGATTCCCACGACACCGCTCCAACCCAAGGCACGACGTCCCCCGACGTTCACCTCATCCCTCTCGTCCCCATCGCTCCTCTGCCTTTGTGTGCATGACATGCGGGCCAGCTGAACTATGGCGACCATCAACTTTCTACCATAGCCACACCCGATTGGACGCGGCTTGCCTGCTCCGGTCCGTACTCCCGGACCATCGAATTTTTATCTAGCGGCTATGACACATTTTGTCCTAGGCATCAATCATCAGTTGGAATACTTCTGTACTATAGGTAGTACCCACCGGTGTGGCCATCTGTCGGTGTTCTGGGAACGGGGGTCCCCAGACTTGCCTGCCTGCGGCCTGCGGCGTGGCAAAAAGGGGGCCCAGCGCGGCCCATCTTCACCAACACAAACCCAAGACCCTCGCGAGGGGCCAAGCCTCGCGGGGCGGACGACACAGAGCTTCCTCAGGCACGGCCTCGTCAGGTTGGCTCATGAGGAGGCGGAGAGATCAAGGCGGGGTACCTCATGAGGTGCCCGTGACGCAAGCCATGACGACCGAGGGTGCCAGGCGGGTGCCAGCCCGCGCAGTGTCCTCCTTTCCTGTTTGGTGCAAAGGGGGCAAGCGCAGCCGCGGAGTACCGAGGCATCAGGCAAAGGTTGCCATTTCGGTGCAACAAGACCAAGACCATGAGGACTACAAGACGGAGGTCACCGTGGAGCCCAAGACGGCATCATCACCAGAGCTTTGCGCAGGCGAAGACTACTTTTGTCAGGATAGCTGATACTAGCTGTCCCCCTTGAAATTAGCTCGCCATTGTTGGCTCCCTTCCCGCTCGATATTTGGGAAGAGGACCAGGGCCTCTATAAATAGGACCAGCCACCCACAGAATAAAGGGGGGTTTTTCAGAGGTTCAGAGGTTGGAAGGAAATAGGGGGGATGGAAGGATAGAAGAAAGGATCAAAGAGAGAGAGAGAAAAAGGTGACTTAACTCCTCCAAGCAATTCATCGCCCCAGCCAAGAACAGACCCTCGCGAGGCTGTTCTTCCTGGTATTGTTCATCATCATCAGCCCAAGAGGCAATCCACCACACCACACACTGGAGTAGGGTATTACACCACAATGGTGGCCCGAACCAGTATAAACCCTGTGTCTCTTGTGTTGTTCTTTCCGTAGTTTAGATCCTAGCGAGGCGGAGGGGCACAGGTAGGTACAAGGAGAAATCTCCGCGCGCACCCCAGTGTTTGAACCTCAAGGGTCTGCCGGAACCCGAAATCCGACACCATCTACCCCTCATAACGCCTTGATGCCCAGCTGTGGCACCCTCGCCACGGCCACGCCACAACTGGCCGGTTCATCTCGAACGAGTGAGTCGCGAACCACGCCATCACCATGAGAATTACATGTGATCCAGTCGCATTTAAGGTCTGTATGTCATTGAATCATAGCCCGGTGCACTAAGCCACTGAAGCTCGGTCACGTGGGACCCGAGAGGGAAATGGTAACTCCTGCGGCAGGCCTTGTGGTGCTCACACAGTACGAGCTCGTGCCAAACCCGGATGAGATTGGTTAACCAACTAGTAAGCTACACGTGCATTGCACGCATGAGATTTTGTAACCAAATCTCTACTCTCTATATCTATATCCATCTATATCTATATCTTTATCTATACTCTTATAAAAAAGAGAGTTGGTGATGATGGTGTGTCTACCATCCTGCAATATAGGTCATCCGATTTATATCTAACGAATAGGAAGGAAACTATGACAATTTTGCAAAAATATGCCCACACCCGTCTCCACATTTGCAAATAAGGCGTTCTCTTGTTCATCATTTTCTCCCACAACATAAACTACTCATACAAATGCATCTTGATTTCCCGTGCAACGCATGGGCATCTTGCTAGTTATGAATAAATAACACTCTATCAATGAGCCCCATCAGACACCAAATTTCTTGGCTTCCGTGCTACAGCTAGATCTTCCCCTTGTTTCTGTTTTCCAACCCGGCGGCGGGCGGGGTGCGAGGTGCGGTTTGCCAATGGTCGGTTTTCTCAACGGCGGCCCCACATGAAAGTGAAAATGCCAGGCAACACGCCTTCCCTAGGTATGTGGCGTGCCGGACTGTCACACCCTGATTTCATGCCACAACACTTAAGCTAATTAATCATGATAAAATGTGGTTTGACAAAAACTTTTGAGTGTTTGGTCTTTGTTTGATTGGATTTGCTTTGCTATTTGCAAGTGCTCTAAAAATCAAATAAATCCCCCAACACCTATACTTCTTCTCCTTGATCCAAAACTTTGCCCAATGATCATTCCATGTGTATAGGTCAGAATAGAATTTTCTTGTAAAAATAATTTGGCCAAAAAGTATTTTCTAAATTAGGTTTTCCAAAACTCCCTGAATTGAGACTTGAACTACAAGTACTTAATGAAGGGTGTGAAGAATCTTTAAAAAAATTATATTTTACTCCTATTAGATATAGGACACCCAGAAACCACAAAAATATAATTTTAAAAGTTATTTTCCTATTTTATTTAAAGGCTTTTTATTAAGGCCAGAAATGGTCTTTAATAGGTCAAAATTATTTTAATGTTCAAAAATGATTTGAAAAAATTTAGGGAGACTCAATGGGTACATATTGTGCATATATATGAGTTTCAACACATGGTCATGAACAAAATATTGGTCAAATTCCTCAAACACTCTTTCTGGATATTTCAAGCTTTTGAAATATTTACAAAGCAAATATTCCTCATTAATTCCAAGAAAATTCTAGCATGTCAAAAATGACCTACTTGGGGATCCTACAAAGTCTCATGTCATGAAGAGCAATATAGCCCCACCAAACCCTCTCAAAACCATTTCTGTCCTTTTCCAAGTTTGAACAACTTTGCACTGCCAAGCATATCCAAATGCTCTCAAACTTGGTACACATGCTCAAATGGTGTAATAATGCATCTAGGCCAAAAGGCACAAGTTGGAGAGAACGATATCATGATCAAAGTGATTTAAAACCCTTTCTGCCCAGAATCAAATTTGAACAACTCTACATTACCAAGTGTGTCCTTTTGAACTGAATTTTTGTGTACATGTTAAAATCCTAAAATGATGACACTACACCAAGTGGTGCATCAAGGAGAATAGATTTGCAGGACTAAATCTTGGAAAAGCCATTTCTACTGATTTCTAGGGTTTACAAAAGTTGCATTGACCACTTTCTCCATTTGACCTCAAAATTGGTGGACACTACTCTTATATGATGCCACTCACTCCTGGTAAATATGATGTCAGGGAGAATGCATTTTCTTGCCCAAACCACCATCAAACACCTTCTGACAGAATTTAGAACTCCATGTTTCAGCCCATTCCAGTAATCTCCATGAGTTGAAACTTTTCCCACAACCTCTCCTAGTCACCCTCTACCTGTGGTGTGCTTCCCTGCCCAAGGGGAAATGATGAAGGTGGGCACAACCCCATTTTTCTTCCCTGGACAGCAGTTTTCCCTCTCTCTCTCTCAACCCCACCTCTCCTCCAATGTCTCCCCAGGGCATCCAATGCTACTTTCCCATTGTTTACTCCCCCGAGCAGCTGCCAGACACAAGTGGATGCACTGGTGCACACGAAAAGCCGTGGACACCGGCCAAAGATGCGCTCTGGAGCACGTCATCGTGCTCCCAACCGTTGATGCCGCGTCCCCTGACTACCTCGAGCCTCCCCCTCACGCCAGTCGAGGCCCTTGACGTCCGCAACATGACAGCCGTGCAGACCCCCTCCTCTCCCCCTCTCTCTCACCCCCTGCAGCCCATGCCCGACGCCGCCCGGGCTCGGGCTCGGGACACTCCTGGAGCACGCCCCGCTCCCCCTTTCCTTCCCCCCGACCTGGTCCACACAAACGAACGCCTAGGACATGGCCTAGGGTGCCAAATCAGCCCCTGGCATCGCCTAGTCCGCGGTCGTGGTCGCCGTCCATGGTGAGCCACGGGTCGGCTACTTAAGGGCACCCCGAGCCTCCTCTCTACTCCTTTGGCTCTCTCTCCCTCCCGGGCACCCCTTGGACCAACCCACTCCCCTCCTCGCGCTCTCCATCCGCCACCATGGCCGGAGCCTTGCCGTCGGCCTCCCCCTAAATTCGCACACACCACTCCTCCTCCTCCCCTCTAGACTGCACTAGAGCACCTCCACCATCACCACGAGCCCCTCCCGTGCTTCTCCCTCTCCTTCCCGTGGCTGTTTCGTCGAGTTCCATCACCACCGCCGGCCTCGCCCGCTGCGGCCGATGATGCGCTCGCGTCTGGCCACCCCTGCGATCATGGTGCACCTCGAAGGATGCGGCACGCTCTCCTGAGCATGCCGGTACGCTGGGCATCGCCGGAGGTGGCCGGTACCGCCAGGGAGAACGCCGACACCCGCTCGGCCTCGCCTCCCCTGCCTATGCTCTGTTCGAGCGGGAGGTAGGAGACGGCCTGAGCACCGAGCCCCACTCGTCAGCGACCCGATGGGCGGGCCCTGCCCGTCTAAGTGGAGACGGACCGGGAGTAAACCCGCCTCCTGCGCAATGAAGGCGTACTCCATCTGGGGCGCCTTCGACGTCGCCCCTGCCAGCCGCGTAGCTGAGCCGCTGGGCTGACCCAATGCTATCTCCCGCCCAGTGCGCAGGATAAGGGTAAAACCCTTTCCTTTTCTTTTTCTTTTTCTTTAAAATTGTAAAATCTACAAATAAATCTTATGAACTCCAAATCTAGTAATTCAAATTTCTAGTAGCTTGTAAATTCTTGATCTACCTCATGATGCATCATGCTCATTTTTCCAGAAAAGTTTCCTTCACACATATTTCACAAAACCCCATTTCCCTATTTCTGTGATGGACTTCGGAAAATCACAGAGAGATCATAGTTGATCCAAATGCCATGATTCAAATTTCTAGATGCTTATGAGTGCATAACTTAGGTTATGGACATTTTTATTAATCCTTTCTATGCAACACAATATAATGAGCCATTTCTTCATATTTGTCAACTTTGCAAATCCATAGAATATTCATTTGAACTCCAAATCCAGTGAAACCAAATCCTAGATGCTTCTAAAATCATCCTTTGTCAAATTGGTGCCTTTGCTCATTTTTCAAAAATATATTTCTGTACACTTCTTGCAAATCCATAGATCCATATGTTCCATCATATTGAAATGTTCAGAAATATTCACTGATCCAATCCCAATGAAACCACTCTGGTTATTTTTCATATAACCAGAGAAGTCCTAGAAAAGTCAACTTCATATTTTTAGAGCACTTTTATTTTCCGCCTTCTTGTGTTGCTTACTATAATTGTTTCCGGCGTTAGTTGACGAAGTAGACAAAATACTTGGAGATGGACTAGAAGATTTGAAGACTCTAATGAACTAGGCATGCAGCCCTTTGACCATGTCTAAGAAACCCTTTTTGTGCATGTCATATGGCACTTTTATTGCTTGCATCGAAGTCATGATAATGTGGTGACCACTTAAGGTGGTTTGCCTCCGTTGCTTTTCTCGTTGACACTTGCATGATGCATGACCCTACCATTCTATGAGGGTTATGCGAGTGGGTGTAGTTAGGATGCTAAGTAGCTGCTATGAAAATGGGATGGGTATATGCATGGTGAAGGAAACCAAGTTGTTTTCAAGGTCTTTTCAAAACCCCATCAGGTGCCACTAATGCCCAAGGGAGATGGTGAGCTAGGTTACCGCTCGATAAAGAAGTGGTGTACTAGGGCAAGTTGTGTGGGAGTATTCTGGAAAACGGATTAGATTTAAGATTTGTCGAGTGTCCCAACCTTACATGCGCAACCACTCTACCCTTATATGGGAAAGGGCATTATTGATTACATATACCGATACTAGCTTGGAGCCCGCATTACTAGTGACGGGAGAGTCGTTGTTGCGCTCTCTCAGGAAGGGGTCGTGCCAGGTAGGGCGGCCATGACTGTTTTCACAGGGCACCGGACACACCGTTGGTACCCCATGCTTGTGGTATGTGATGAATATGGGAGCGAGGCTCCACAATTTTAAGATGTGAAATGTTGGGCACGGGGGTTACTACCAATCGAGTGGACTCTATGTTAGTGTCGTCTAGGGAAAGATAGTGATCGGGTGCTTACCCCAAGTACTTGAGGTACCGCGGGTCGTGGATGACACGGAAGTTCCCCGGATCTGGTCGGTAAAGTGTGCAACCTCTGGAGTGTGTAAAACTATTCAAATAGCCGTGTCCACGGTCAAGGACAGTTGGGCGGTGCTGCTTAAACTATGTCCAGCGTATTGGAAACTGCACGTGTGTGTGTGTGTGTTGATGAAACTATTTGGATTAAATCATATGACTTGACACAATGATCAAATTGGATTGGTGTCCAACTCTATTTATGTTGATATCTCTAACTTGTTCATACGGGTATCTGTACTCTCATGATGCATACTTTGCGGGTTGATAGATCATGTCATTGCACCCAAAACTAGCTTTCTACAAACTACCTACTTAGTGCTATATCATTGCATTGTTGTGCCTTGTTCCAATCATGGGTTGCCTGCGAGTACATTCAAAGTACTCATTGGCTTGCCACTGGTTATTTAATTGGCTAGGAATGGAAGAACAGGAGTTCGAAGAGGAGTTCTTTGGAGACGAACATGCGAACTAGGACGTTTCCCCAGTCAAAATGCCTGTAGGGTTAAGGCAGATGGCATGGCTTCTACCTACCGACGAAGATTTCCGTTGCTTAAGTTTATTTGGTATTTAGCCCTTGTGGCTTTATCTATGTAAGACTTAACTATAATGGTCATAATTTGTGTAAGACGGTATGTATGGATGTAAGACTCTTGTTTTTCAGCTTCTGTGTGTTCAGTGAGCATTGATCTCTGGGATCACTATGCACGTGCATTCGGTGATCACAACTTATGAGTCAGGGTCCCCACACGGACGGGCCGTGGAGTACTCCCGATTCTCGGGCATGTGGGGGTGCGACGCGAACGCGATAGGCCTTTTCCTTTTACTGGCAACGTGCTCGTGCGTTGTGATGTATCCCAAGTAGTAGAATAGTAGTATTTGTTCACAAACTTGAAAGAAATCACTCTTGTTTTGATATACTCCTAATATATTACTTTTCACTCAAAATATTTTTCTCAGGCTGTTTTGATGAGGTGAGGGAGGGATGTGGTTGCTTTCAAGATAATAAGGGGTTGTCTGCAAATTGGAGTAGAGAAGTGGGCTATTGTTGCAAAAATGCCACAACTTACCTCACAACCGTTAGATGCAGATCTAATGGTCAGAAATGACAGATGGCAGACACACCACCATCACCAACTGAGTCTTCTATAGGAGTAGGAGTAGAGAAAAATATATAAATTGTAACATTTGGTTTTGCTCCTTGGCACGATCAATAGATAGAAATAACGATTAGAAATGTTAGGGCAGGGCTATTTCCGCTAGATAAGCAGGGTACGTAGTAGCTAGGTTGGCGCATCATTAGTTTGGTCACATGCGGTCCGACATGTTCTAGTGTTTCTAGCAAGATGACCGTGCGTTGCACGAAGTTGACGGAAAATGTAAGCACAACTTATAAATTGACGGATGGAGTACTAGTTAAAGTGATGCATATAATTAATCAAAGGGATCGCACATGTCATTATTGACTCGAACGAGAATGCAATATCACAATAAGAATTAAGGCCATGATGATGCAATCATAGTGGTGGTTACAGGAGGCAAGAAGAAAGATGCATCCATCAATGTACGACCTGCTCCTCCTCAACTTAGTGCGCCGGGCCACCGACCGGTGCCTAAGGAGCGGCGACATTTGTGGCGAGGTCAGGGTGCTTCTCAACAAAGGTATCCAAGGCTTCCAGCCGGTTGAGGAAGGTCAACATCGTAGCGTCCTCATTGGCCTTGTAGATACCTATGTACATGACTTGCTCATACATGTGGATGTGTAGGTCGACGATTTCTTGCAGGGCGAGGCACCTCGCGGCGAGCGCGACCTCTCGGTGGACATTCTTCATGGCGTCGGCGGGCAGTCACAGGGCCACCAGTGCTTGAAAGAGGGTCTAGCCATGGAGGCCGATTAGGGTGGCAGGGAATGAGGAGCCCAGGCACATGGGCTGGAGGAGTACGGCGATGTCGTCCCCGAGCTTCTTGAGGATGGTGAACTTGTTGGTGGTGTCAATGATCATCTGGTTCAACTGAGAGTCTTAGTTGGCGTCGACGGCGGCCATCCACCAGCCGGTCGTGAACACCGTCTGGAGACGATCCTCGGGGCCATGCCGCAGGCCGGTGTCGTGGACCATCTGGCATAGCCCCTTTATGCTCGCGCGCATCGCCGCCTTGGGTCTAGAGTGAGCACTTTTGCACTTAGTGTAGGTGCTTAGGCAAATGCTTAGCTGCGTATGATGTGGTAGATGCATTGGAATGGAGGGGCGCCTTTATATGAGCGCAAACTGTGTTGCATTCACATCGTGCAGCCTCTTTTCCTGGTGCTCCTCCCATTACTTCCCTCATGCATGCACGATGGTAATTGAAGGAGGATGCATCATTATTCATTCAACATTTCGGTAATCGCTACCCCTCCCTCGTCTGCATCAAAGACGTATCGAGAACTGCGCCACCCGCTGTCAAATCGAATAGTATTGCGCCGCCCGCTGCATGCCCAGCTGAACACGCCTCCTCGCCTCCATCAAACCCGTCCATTAAACCCGCATGCAAACCGAAAAACCTACTCCAGCCAAACGACCGTTCATGAGCGGGCCGGAATTAAACGCAACACCGGCCGAGCTCCTCCCGTCCGCCCTCAGTTTAAACTAGGCCAGACGCCGGCCAAGCTCCTACTGTCCACCCTCTATTTAAATGAGGCCAGACAGACAGCGGGCAAGAATCGCACCCCTCCGCCGCTCCCCCATCTCCTGCTCCACCATTTTCTCCACTCTCCCGATGGCTTCCTAGGAGCCATTCTCAGGTATACTACCCAGCTGGGTGGCCTGCGGAGCCCTCCGGATATGGGCGAGGCCGCTCGGTGCTTCATCAACCTCGCTTGGCTCGATGGAGCCAGTTCTCGCCCCAATCCGGCACATGGTTCGGCAACTCGCCGCTCCAGTTCAGTTCGATGAGGAGTGGCGAGTTGCTCCACGCCAGCGCGGTGGCGAGCACACCAGTAGGGGCATTGTCGCAGCCACATCGTACCGCGCCACTAGTGTCTGCGATGGCCGCGCCTCCCGTGCCTGCGGCCGCACCTCACGTGCCTGCGGCAACATCATGCATGCAGAGATAGAAGCCGGGTGTGTGGAGAGCGACGAGTCGGTGGCCAGCTTCTCCGTGTCCGCTGCCAACATCGAGGAGAAGTAGAACATGGGAGGCTGCCGCCACTTGGGTCCCATGAAGGCCACCGTCGAGGCGGCGACTGCGCATTCAGGTGGTTTTTTGCTGCTTCCTCTCTTCCGAGGACCTTCGTCGACCCCGCAAGTGTCTACCAGACATGAGGAAGACAATGGGATCCGCGGGAGGCCATATTTGTTCTAAGAATGAATAAATTGGATGTGTCTATAACTAAAATAAGTCTAGATACATCCATTTCTAGGACAAGTATTTCCGGACGGAGGGAGTATTAATTATACCAAGAGAGCCGGATTAGCACCGCTTAGTTCATGTAAATGTAATGAAATCCATCATGTTTATATGAAGATCCGGGTTTTTTATACGAAATCCTGCATGCATATATGAAAATAGTCTGTGTTTGCACGAATTTCATTTGGTTGGTCAGAGTTGTGAAAATGTATGCCGCTCGCGTTTGATGTCGTCCTCCGTTGAAGGAAGCGGGAGGAAATTTGCCGGCTGCCGTTGGAGATGCTCTGATGCTGGAAATAATAGAGTCACATCCAATCCATTTGAGTTAATTGCATGTATGATTCTCCCTCTATAAAATTTAATTGCATGTACAATGTACACGTGACTTGCAGGGTGGCTACATCTTCATACAGAAAGTTAAAAAGAACCAAGTCGATCCTTAATCTTGTATTCTAAGTACTCTGTGGGTTCCACTGTCAGTACAGTAGAGAAAGAAGTATATACTAAATAAGTAATATATATATAATATAAAAATATAAATTTAAAGACAGAATTCGAACGCAGGTCATCGTGTTGTGAGCATCTGACGCTAACCAGTCCAGCACATTTTTGTAGTAGACCATGCTAGAGATATATCTCCGTGTCTACTCTTATACTCCATCCATTCCTAAATATTTGTCTTTTTCAGATTTCAAATGGAGTACCACATACGGATGTGTATGTAGACATATTTTAGAGTGTAGATTCACTCATTTTGCACCGCATGTACTCACTTGTGGAAATCTCTAAAAAGATAAATATTTAGGAACGGAGGGAGTAGAAAACAGAGTTGGTGATGATGGTGTGCGTGCCATCCTGCAATATAGGCCGTCGGATTTATATCTAATGGATAGGAAGGAAACTATCGCAATTTTGTAAAAAGATACCCACACCCCTCTCCACATTTGCAAATAAGGCCTTCCCTCGTTGATCCTTTTCTCTTGTCTTACTAGCAATGTGCCCGTGCATTGCAACGGATCCAAAATAGAATAATACATGTTCACAAACTTGAAATAAAAACACTCTAGTTTGGTGTATATATCACTAAAAATATACTCGTATTAGGTTTCACTCAAAATATATTCCTTGTGGTTGTTTTGATGAGGTGGGGGAGGGATGTGGTAGGTTTCAAGATACTAAGGGATTTCTGCAAATTGGAGTAGAGAAGTGGGGTATTGTTGTAGAAATGCCACGACTTACATCATAGTCGTTAGATGCAGATCTGATGGTCAGAAATGACGGATGGCACACACAACATCATCACCAACTGAGTCTTTTATAGGAGTCAGAGATAAAAAAACAGAGTTGGTGATGATGATGTGGTTGGTTTCACCATCATCACCATCTGTCGTATAGGAAGGAAACTATGGCAATTTTCCAAAAAGATACCCACACCCCTCTCCACATTTGCAAATAAGTCCTTCCCTCTATCATCCTTTTCTCTCAGAATATAAACTACTCATACAAATGCATCTTGATGTTCCGTGTAACGCACGAGCATCAAGCTAGTTTCTTTTAAAATAGTTACTGTGATAATTGGGTTGAAGTTGTATACTATATGTCTGCCCTGAATGATTTCAGATTCACTAGTAGTAACAAAGAAAAGGTTGTCTTGTTAATTAACAGAAAATGGGGTTAAAACTATCACACGAGGCCGGTGAAAACAAGGCACATTGGGTTCAGCGTCATCATCACTACAGCTGTGCGCGCATGAGAAGTCTACATATCGAGGGGGCTATGGAGAAAAAGACGTATCTCGTGTGTTTGAGAGAGGCATAGAGACACAATGTTTGAGAGAGAAACCGATTGACAGATTAAGATCAGATCGAGTTGTCACCCTTCTACTGTCATTGTTGGGGTTGGGGGTGGGGAAGGGGAGGCAGAGAAAGACTTATTGAGAGTGTGCGTGGTAGGCACAGAGGCACAACTAGCGAGTGTGTGTGTATGTGTGTATCTGTGTGTGTTTGAAAGAGGAGTAGATAGATTACTATCAAGATCGAGGTGCCACCCTACTCCTTTGGTGTCGTGTAGTGTGTGTGTGTGTGTTTGAGAGAGAAGCCAGTCGATAGATTAGTATCAAGATTGAGGTTTCACCCTACTCCTTCGGTGCCAGGAAGTGTACGTGTGGGTGTGTGGGTGGGTGGGGGGGCAGTGACACTTACATATCTCTACTCTTATAAAAAACAGAGTTGGTGATGATGGTGTTCCTGCCATCCTGCAATATAGGCCATCCGATTTATATCTGACGGATAGGAAGGAAACTCAGGCAATTTTGGAAAAAGATACCCACACCCTTCTCCACATTTGCAAATAAGGCATTCCCTCATTCATATTTTTCTCTCACAAGATAAACTAATCATACTGTCGGATTTCGGGTTTCGGCAAAACACTTGAGGTTCGAACACTGGGTGCGCACAAAGATCTCTCCCCCTCTCTAGTTCACACACTCTATGATCTCATGGCCTAGCTCGACGAACCCAAAGAACATGTGACACAAGATTTATACTGGCTCGGGCCACCATTGTGTTGTAATACCCTACTCCAGTGTGGTGCGGTGGATTGCCTCTTGGGCTATGGATGAATAGTTACAAGGGAAGAACAGCCTCGTGAGGAGAGTTGTTCTTGTGCTTGGTGATCTTGAGTGGTTGGGGTGCTATGGATTCGATCTAGGTCTGAATCGGATGCCTTCCTATGGTGGTGGCTAGTCCTATTTATAAAGGCCCTGGTCCTCTTCCCAAATATTGAGCGGGAAGGGATCCCACAATGGCCAAATTCGAAGGGAGACAACTAGTACAAGCTATCCTGACAAAAGTAGTCTTCACCTACCAAAGGCTCTGGTGGTGACGCCGTCTTGGGCTCCACGGTGACGTCCGTCCTGCCGTCCTGCTGGTCTTGGTCTAGTTGCACCAATATGGAAACCTTTGCCTGATGCCTCATGACTCCTCGTCTGCGCTTCCCCGTTTAGCACCAAAGTGGAAACAAGGACACTGCGCGCGCTAGCGCCTGGCTGGCCCCCGTCTGGCTCCAGTTGTCAGGGCTTGCGTCACAGAAACCTCGTGAGGTGCCCCTCGACCTTATCTCTCCGCCCCTCGTGAGCCATTATGGTGAGGTTGCCCCTAAGGACGTCTTGCATCGTCCGCCTTGCGAGGCTTGGCCCCTCGCGAGGGTCTTGAATGTTTGCTGGTGACGATGGGCCGTACGGGGCCGCTGGTGGAGCCACGCTGCGGGCTGCAGGAAGGCAAGTCTGGGTACCCCCGTTCCCAGAACGCCGACAGTAGCCCCTGAGCACAAGGCGTGCTCGGGCTTGACTTTGAGGTGAAGCCAAAGGGCAAGGTCGGAGCACCGTGGGCCCCAATAGCCTATGGCCCTGCCTGACACGTGGCGATCAATTGGATGTGGGTGGCCCCGCTTCCCCATGCAGCCTTGATATCCGCCTGGCTAGGCGGTCACAGCGTCCCACACCGTTAGTTCCCCCTTGCTGGCAAGGCACCCCTTGACTCCTTCACTTCCTCGAACCTCAGCTTCCTTTCCCAATCCAACCTGAGCTCAATCCTCCCCATTGTTATGGCACCGAACCGGACGGAGAAAGGGAAGAAGCCCCTGTCCTCAGCCAACCCGCCTCCTGCCATCGAGCCCGCTGCTGGCCGATCATGGGTGCTCAATGAGGAGGCCATGAACAAGGTGCGCCTTGCGCTCGCCACCAGCTTCAACGAATGGGGTAGGACAGCGGCCTAGCCGGCGTCCCGAGCTTCTGTCGATAGACCAGCCACCAAGGTCCAGTTCTTCGTCGACGCCCTGTGGGCCAGTCTTGTTCCCCCCTTCTCCGCCTTGTTCAATGCCATGCTTTCCCATTACCAGATTCATCTGCTGCACTTAGATCCCCAATATGTCGCTCTTCTTGCTGTCTTCGCCTTCGTCTGCGAGGCCATGGTGGGCATCGCCCCCTCCATGGCCCTTCTACGCCATTTCTTTTCCCTGCACCTGGCCGACCCCCGGCAATGCTCGGGGTGCCTGAGCTTCCAGGACGTGGTGGCGACAGTCGGCTCGTGGATTGACTTTGAGCTCCCGCCGTCTGCGAGCGGGTTACGGACGCGGTGGGTGTATGTAGATGTCAGAGTGCTCAGCCATTTGCTCTCGCCTCCATCTGCGCCCGCCGTTCCCAGCTCCGGCTGGGATTATGAGAAGCTTACGAGGCCCCGCCTTGTCTTCGCCTGGCTCCGGATGAGGAGGTTGAAAGACCTTGGCTTGACCGCGCCCATGGTGTTGAAGGAGTTCCTCCGACGATGTGTCGCCCCACTTTAGCACCATTTCTAGCCGATGTGGGCCTTATCTATCGGCCCAGATCGCATGATACTCCAGGAGTCAGAGCTTCCAGTTGAGGCACGAAGAACAGTGCTCGAGGTCCTGGCGGGCAACCCCTCGCTAGCCGATATGCCACCGGTGGGCTGTCTCTTGTACTGCTACCCGAACAGGGTGGAGTTCGCGGGCCATATGCCCCCCTTTGACGAATGAGGGCTACGTCCGGTTGGCCTTGAGGGGTCCTGCGAGAACCCCGTCACCGTGGTTCCCATCTTTGCCACCGGCGCCGAACTAGCCCCAAGAGTGGACGCAGGGGGCAAGCATCATCGGAACCTGGAGGTGCGGGCGGCGCGGCATTGGAGCCTCCCGTAGTTCCTGAGGTGTTAACTTCGGGAGCCCACAACTCTTGCGCTGAGGAAGCAGTTAAGGGGGTGACGCAACCCGCTGCTCCTGAGGCCAAAGCTCCAGAGGCCTCTGGAGGCCGTCACGAGGCGGTACTTGATGGCTGCCCCCAGCTTGGTGCTCCTAAAGTCATCCTCTTGGGCGCTTCACCAGCCTTGCCCTGCGCTCGTCGCCATGCCCAACGCTTTGATCGGCTCCGTGTAGACTTCGATGCGCTTCGCAAGAGGACGGGGTCCCCATGCTGCGGCAGCGGTGCTTTCCGGCCATTGAAACAGAGGAAGTACATCGCCATAGAGGAGTAAGTACCTTATCTTTGTAATTCCTTGAGTGTTGCTTCCCTTCTTGACAGTAGTTCTTCAGGATCTCATCTGCTAAGGCCGCGAAGCCCCTCGGGAAGCAAACTCCTCCTGCCTCGGATCTCCCGCTGGCCTTGAGCGTCCCAGGCAAACATGCTGCCCCCGTTGCGAGGTCATCTGGAGAGGCAGACGCGCTAGCTTGGCACCTTGAGCCCGCGCTCCTGCCCTCTCTTCTTCGTGGCTTCGTCGGGGGTGTGACAACCGTACCAAGGACTCTTCCTCTGGTTATAGACGGCAGCCGTATTGCTTCGGTCTTGGTTCCTTCTTCGAGCAGCGAGCCTCATCCTAACTAGGCTCCTGCCGAAGCTCAGTCGGTGTTCGGAGGGGCGCCAGCTCCCAGCCCCCAGCAGAAAGGGGGCGAGCCGCTTCGGGTCTCGTCGACGGCCCCTGTTGTGGAGCACGGAGTCGGCCACGCGCTCAAAGTTGTGCACGAACGGAGCATCGTCCGCCACGATCTCTTCTAGGAGGCGATGGGCGTGATGAACCGGCTTGGCGGGGAGCTCGCGGATGTAGACGCGCGCCTTGAGGCTGAGGTTCTTCGGCTGGTGGAAAAGTGGCATAAACTGAAGGTGGCCATCATCCTCGGGCGCCACCGAGGCGTCTCTTGCGACCTCGCGCGAAGCTTGCGCCCGAGCCTTGGAAGAAGCCCAGGAAGCTGACCGACATCGCAAGATCACAAAGAAGCACGTATGGGAGCCCAAGCCTGGAGTACATCCATGGAGCAGCAAGTGGAGGTGCGCAAGGCTGCCCTAGCATCAATGAAGGGGATGCCTGCCGAGGAGGAAGAGATCCTGGGGCGCGAGGAAGCGCTAGCGCTGGAAGCCACGGAGCGCAGCCTTGAGCTCGAGCAGTTGGATACGAGGGAGCGCCAAGTTGCCCAAGCTGAGGATGATGTTGGCGCGCGCGAGACCAAGGCCCTGGAGGAAGTCGATCGTCGGGCGGCCGAGGCTCGCATGGATCTTGTGGGCAGGTACGACCTGAAGTTGAAGCTTGTGGAAGCCGAGTCTGTGGGCAGGACTAATGCCCAAAGGTCAGGGTTGGATGAGGCTGAACGTTGCGAGAAAGCCGCCGCAGCCGCCCTGTCTTCGGTGCAAGCCGATCTAGCTTCCGCACGTGCCAAGCTGTTTTCCCTTCAGCAGCGGGTCCCTGGCACCGAATCCTCCGCACAGCAGGGCAGGGAGGAAGCGCTTCGGCGGCGGACGCCGGAGCGCGAGCATGACCCCATGCTCCAAAACCTCAGGGTCAGAGCCAACGCGGCGCTGAGCGCCATTTGTGACGAAAATGCTCCTCACCCCCACTCGGACGACTACACCAGTCACCTCCTTTTCTTCACCGACGTGGTGACATGCCTAGAGAATCGATCCGAGAGGGCTCGCGTGCTTGTTTAGGAGAGGAGTCGCGGCCTGCTCAAGCGCGCGTTCTCTCGTGTCCTCAGCCACCTCCAGAACACCTACCCCAACTTTGACTTTGACCCCGCCATTGCCCCTGTGCCCGAGGCCATCCGGGACGACCAGGCGCGCTGGGTAGAGGACAATGTGGACGCTCTAGTCAGAGCCTTCATCTCCGAGGATGACGCGGTGGTGGTCGCTGCGGATGAACGCGACGTGGTCGACGATGATGCGGGTGACGCCGGCAATGGTGACGGTGATGCCAGCGACGTGTCTGAGGGCGTCCTGGAGGACGCGGCGAGCGATATGTCCGATTGAGCCCGTGCTCCCTCATTGTTGAGCCTGTAAATGAAAACTTGGGCACAACACTTAAAGTTGTGAGAGCATTTTGGGATGGGAAGCCCCTCATGTAATCATATTACTGCCTCTATTCCTTAGGACAAGCTAAAGATTTGTTTTTATGGGCCCGCGAGTCATGCCGTGGGTTTACTGCAGAAATTTACCTTGGTCACGACCGGTTTCCAGCCAGTTCCTGAGGTCATGAGCTCCTGAAGGGCATGCTGATCCGCCCGAGAGGGCGTCGCGAGGAGCAAGAACTAGCCATGGAAGGGCATGCGCACAACGCGCGCATGCTGCACCCAGCCCACGCTCTTGAGGGGCTCGCGAGGGGGGAGGCAGCGGGTGCGAACCCGAGTCGGGCAAGGAACCAGATGGAAAGAAATCGAACGAACGAGAAAATTCACACCCCGCGCATAGAAATGAAAATTCAAATTCAACTTAAATCCAAAGCCAGAAACAGGGCTGTAGAAAAGAGGTTAAGAGCAAATGGCCGCGCCTGGCACCTAGTCTAGTCTTCTTGTCTTCTCACCAGCGCGGAGCTAAGTGCTGCCACTAGGCGTGGGACGGAGGCCCCGAGGCCTGAGGGCGGCGCTCCTGAGACTCCGGGGCGTGTACAGCCCCACTCATTATTACGTGAGAGTGTCATGAGCAGAGATCTTCACATGCGTGAGCCTTACTTCATATCGCCAGACGAGGGCCCCGCCTTGCGCCGCCCTCGACCACCATTGGTTCGACCGGAAACCAAGACGAAGCCAAGGGGCAAAGGGGACGCCCACGGCGCCCTCGGCGACCATGGGTCCTCTGCCCGGGGAAGGCTCATCAGCACCTCCCCGACAGAGGGCCTACCTCCTAGGGGCGCCTTGGTCTGTGCGATGCAAGGAGGGACTTGGCTCCCGGCCTCTCCCCTGCAACCCCCAGTGCGCTCTTCCTGGTGGGTGGGTGGCCGTTGAGCTGGGGCCGTCGTCCACCGTTGTGACCTGATCCTCCTGCGACCCATGTTTAGCATAAGCTTGCTCCTAAGAGATTAGTGGTACCCTGTAGCTGTCGTCACCGGCATGGTTGGTGAGGCTCACGGCGCACTCATGGGGCTCCTGGAAGGCCTCAGCTTCAAGCGCCTCATCCTCCCAGCCCGGCTCGAGGAACGAGCCAGGCTCATCTTCCAGCGCATACTCGTGGTCTATCATGCGGGGAACGTGGGCCTCCGAGGCCGCCTCCCTGAAGACCTCGCCAAAGTGCCTCACGCTCCACGTTGCGCCGCCCTGAGGATGGTAGGGCGGCATTCCACCGAGGCCGTGGGTGGAAATGCTCGGGCCCGCACCCATCGGAGGTGGCGTGGGCGCGAGTGGGCGCCTAGTGCTTCTGGTCGCACTGGTGTCGATGAAGCCTCCTAGCACACCTGGGGTTGCGCGGGCGCCGCGAGGCCCACCATGCGATCTAGTCGTGGCCTGAGGCATGATTAAGGAGAAGAAGGTTGGTGCTCCCGAGGCCGCGGCATCTACTAGCTTGGCGACGTGCTCCAGCTATGCGTCCTGGCCGCACTCCATCAGTCGGCATCGCAGCAGCAGCCGAGCCACCATGAGTGCGGCCCTCATGTTTGCTTGTTCCCGTCGGGTGTGCGTCGCCATGGCCGCAGCGTGGCTTGAGGCTCTTGCGGCTGCCCGCACTTGTCGTGGAGTGAGGATGGATGGCGTTTGGCTGCGCCGCCCGCACCCCGCGGTACTGGGAAGTGCGCGCGCCGCCTGGGGCGCGGGGTTGAGGTCTTCTCGGGCGGACTGCGCTGCCAGGGTCGGCCAAGCTGCCCAGCGGTTGGCGTTGGTCCTCGGGTCACCGGACATCGGACCCACGAGACATCGGCGGATCAACCGGGGGAAAAGAAGCTCTGGCGCACCCCTACCTGGCGCGCCACTTGTCGGATTTCGGGTTCCGGCAAAACCCCTGAGGTTCGAACACTGGGGTGCACACAAAGGTCTCTCCCCCTCTCTAGATCGCACACTCTAAGATCTCACGGCCTAGCTCGACGAACCCAAAGAACATGTGACACAAGATTTATACTGGTTCGGGCCATCGTTGTGGTGTAATACCCTACTCCTGTGTGGTGCGGTGGATTGCCTCTTGGGCTATCGATGAACAGTTACAAGGGAAGAACGGCCTCACGAGGAGAGGTGTTCTTGTGCTTGGTGAACTTGAGTGGTTGGGGTGCTATGGATTCGATCTAGGTACGAATCGGATGCCTCCCTATGGTGGTGGCTAGTCCTATTTATAGAGGCCCTGGTCCTCTTCCCGAATATTGAGTGGGAAGGGATCCCACAACGGCCAAATTCCAAGGGAGACAACTAGTACAAGCTATCCTAACAAAATTAGTCTTCACCTGCCAAAGGATCTGGTGGTGACGCCGTCTTGGGCTCTACGGTGACCTCCGTCCTGCCGTCCTGCTGGTCTTGGTCTTATTGCACCGATATAGAAACCTTTGCATGATGCCTTGGGACTCCTCGTCTACTCTTGCCCCTTTTGCACCAAAGAGGAAACGAGGACACTATGCGCGCTAGCGCCCGCCTGGCTCCAGTCGTCATGGCTTGCGTCACAGAAACCTCGTGAGGTGCCCCTCGCCTTGATCTCTCCACCCCTCTCGAGCCAGCCTGGTGAGGCCACCCCTGAGGAGGTCTTGCGTCGTCTGCCTCGCGAGGCTTGGCCCCTCGCGAGGGTCTTGAATGTTTCTGGTGAAGATGGGCCGTACGGGGCCGCTGGTGGAGCCACGCTGCAGGACGCAAGCAGGCAAGTCTGGGCACCCCTGTTCCCAGAACGCCGACACATACAATTGCATCTTGATGTTCCGTGTAACGCTTGGGCATCTTGCTAGTAGGGAGAAGGAGTTTGTGTGACCCATATCTATATTAAGGGATAGGTAGATAGGATCTGTGCGAGTCATGCTTAAAGCATCACGGAGATAAACAAACGGTGTGCATGCAAGTGCTGAAAAAATGAAGTGATAAACAATGTATACCCGCGCGCGCGTGTGTGTGTGTGTGTGTGAGAGATAGATAGATAGAGAGAGAGAGAGCGAGATCTCAGAACAAAAGGTGCTCTACTAGAATCCCATTGTATGTATTCATATGGTTCCGGAACTCGAGTTAACCTTAGGCATATGTGTGGGAGACATAATTATCCTTTGAGACATTAGTGGCCATGGATGGGTGGAATTAAAGGGGTGGGCATGTTCGACAGAGAGAGCATGTGTGTTTCTATGTGAGAGACTTGTAGGACGGGGTAGAAACACGAATTCGAACCTTGACAGTGGGAGAGAAATACACAAAGTGCGCGTGTGTGATTCCGATGCCCACGGGGAAATGAGATATGTATGCGTGTGAGAGAGATTGCACAATTCATACACGTAGCACTATCTAGTGATCATGGACATGCATCGCTTGAACATAAATCAATATCTACTTCGTATCATGGCCAAATGTACAATATCGATTCAACGCTATAAAGATTGGACACTCACATATCACATTTTTTCTATCTAAATAAACCTTTTCAATTGTGCATGCCAAAGTTACAGTGATGTTTCTTCAAACAACCAATGTAGCTATCATGTACATGCACCATTGTTACTCTTGCATTCAAATTCATTAGTCTTGGATGATTTAAGGTTCTATTATGAAGTAATATATGTAATATTCATATATGAATTCAACGGGTACGCAATTTATCAAATGGAGGCTATGTAATCATATGAGGTAACACTTTTAAGTAGCGGACTACAATATCCATTTCTTTTGTGGGACTACAATATCAATGTTTTTTTGTGCGCCTCTACACTAACACGTCAATGCATTATGTTTAAAGTAAATAGCCAATGGCACTAAATTATCTATTTACATGACAAATACAAAGGCTGAGTGTTTGATCCCTTTTTTGTGAACGCGCCTCTGCACCCGTATGATTGGTCACGCCCATGTGAACGTCCAAGTTATCGGCGCATCATCCCGAGTTATTGTCTTTTTTCTGGGTGGACTTCACACCAGTTATTAACTGCTGACGCGTGCCCCGTGTACACAGTCTCGCATGACCTTCCCGCTAGCACGGTCCAAAATTAGTTGAAACTGGATACAAACGATCCCGCGGGCGGAAAAATCTCCTGCCCGCATTATTAACTGGTGTACATAGTCTCGCATGACCTTCCCGCTAGCACGGTCCAAAATTAGTTGAAACTGGATACAAACGATCCCGCGGGCGGAAAAATCTCCCGCCTCCTTCTAAAATTTTTGCACCTAGTCTTTAGCATGCGAAATTCCCCTTTTGTCCTTGGTGCACAGAGAACAACAGTACAATACCGCCCTCATCTACATAATAGGTCGGGGCTGCTTTGGGAACTTCCGGTTCCCCCCACCACACGGCACCCCCATTTCCTCTCCCCCTCCCGCAAAAACGACTTACTCCAAAGCACCAGAGTATCTTACATCACGCTGTCCGTACTTCATCAGCCTTTCTACCCCTCCCCTCTCGAAACCTTAGACTGCTCATCCACAGGCGTACCAGAGCCCATTCACTGCCAGCGGTGTCCACCTCGCCGGATCTTCTTCTGCGGCCACATCTACCCGTTCCACCTCCACTAGAAAAAAGTAGACTACTCATCCACCACTGTACCATAGCCCATTCAGTGCCGGCCTTGTCCATGGTGCCGGATCTTCTTCATCGGTACTCTCGTCAACCGCAGCGCATCTGCAGTGGCTCATTCGTACTCCCCACCGGAGACGCTTCGTCCACACCCCCCGGAGACGCCCCACTGACGGCCTCTGATCCTCTTTGCCGACACCTTCCTCAACCCTACCGGAGCTGCTTCGCCGACACCATCGTCAAACCTACCGGAGTAGCTTCGCCTATACCATTCTCAACCCTACCAGGCCCGCTTTCCCAACTCACAAGTCCATGGCCAAAGATCCGCTTCGTCGCACCCTCATCCAACCTACCGGAGCAGCTTCTGATGCCCCATCCACAGCCACAGATCCGCATCATCGACACCATCCTTAACCCAACCACCGAAGCAGCTTCACTGATGCCCTCGTCCACGGCCATAGATCCGCTTCGCCCACACCGTAGTCCACCCTACCAGAGCCGCTCCACAAACACCCTACACAACGGTTCTAGATCTCCTTACCGGACCCCGACAGCCAGCGCAGCGTCATCACCCTTGACGTTTCTAACCTGATTCCCACCGTTTAGCAAGATGCCAACCACGCGCCACGGCCTAGGTACTTGTCACCTTTAAATCCGTCCTGCATCACCTGCCCAATGTACTTCAAATATATTAACAAGTCACTGTTACCTTTATACAGCTGGCAAAAACTACAAGGATGGTGTTTCTTCTGTATCTAGCAGCTTGGCCAACCAAGATTCTGGACTGAGGATTGCTATGATCTTGTAAGTGCGTCTCTCTCTTGTATTGTTGTGTGCCTGCCAGCGTTCTTTACTAGGATTTTCGACCAGTAATACCTTTGTGCAGACAATGATTTCTACTACTGACTGCTAAATTAGATATGTAGATGTCATACATGATACTACCTCGTACCTCTGTTCCTAAATATAAGTCTTTCTAGAGATTCCACTATAGGCTACATACGGAGAAAAATGAGTGAATCTACACTCGAAAATGTATCTATATACATCTATATGTGGTCCATACTGGAATCTCTACAAAGACATATATTTAGGAACAAAGGCAGTACATTACACAAAATCGTAGGTGGCATGTAGGAATTCCAGTGCACTGCATTAGGCTCCCTTAGAGTGCCTGCTAGTCCAGCACACAGAGTCATGGCTAGTTTATGCTACGCACACACTCATTATAGGTAGTTTAAATATGCGCAAGGGGTATGAAATGTATTATCATGTAGAGATGTCTGAAATTAGCTGTGTCAACTTGCATATAGGGTTACACAATGAAAAACTACAAGATGTATGTGGCAATTTCATGGAACATCGCAAAAAAGGAGAGGCATTGGTGAGGCTATACAGTGTGCTATGGTAGGTCACTCCTCCATTGCAATCATCGTGACATGTTATTTGTATGTCAGTTCTATTGGTGAAGTTTCTTAGGGACAGTTATTACGAGTTATCCTAAGAAAATAAGCACCTGTGAATATAAGCTCCAGGTAATAAGCCAACCAATTCTTTTCATTGCCTTCCTTCTTAGCTTATCTTTGGTATGATCAGTGAAAATTCTAGATTGCATTATATTTTTTCATTTTGCTGCCCATATGAAAAATAATTTGACTTGCAAACATCACAAATTGAACCCAGTGCAATAATTAATATGATAGGAAAACAGACCATCACTATTTGTTCAAAATGCAAATGCAAAGATACCACCTGCTTGGCACAATCTACTTTGGTCAATGTCTTCCATAGAGATCCCATTGCCTAATTTAAACGAAGAACGCATGACCCACATTTAAATGAAGAACAATTATTTATTGAAATTTAGTGGTCGAAGTGGCTGGTTATTACCATATAGCAGCACCACCTGAAAGCATCATATAGCAGCAGTAGCAGCTCATAGAAACTCATCATACAGCAGAAGTAGCAGCAGCAGCTCATAGCAACTCATCATACAGCAGAAGCAGCAGCAATGTGCAATTCAACATATACCAGCAGCAGCTGATAGCAATTCATCATATAGCAGCAGTAGGAGCATCTCATAGCAAATCATCATATAGCAGCAGCAGAAGCAGCTCATAGCAATTCATCATATAGCAGAGCAGGAGCAGCTTATAACAACTCATCATATAGCAGCAGCAGCTCATAGCAATTCATCATATAGCAGCTGCTGCTCATATCAATTCATCATATAGCAGCAGCAGGAGCAGCTCATAGCAATGCATCATATAGCAGCAGCAGAAGCAGCTCATATCAATTCATCGTATAGTGGATCAGAATGAAAATTTGGCAAAAAATCAGAGGATATCCTCACCTTGTTGGATGAGCTCATCCTTCAACAACACCTGAAGGCCATAGCCTGGGATGAGGGGAGGGGGAATAAGGTGCCTTCTGCTGCAGTGTGGCATCAGCCGTAGTTGTGCGGCGGCCGCCGGAGTAGTGCGTTGGACGGACCACAGTGGAGCAGCTTCTAGAGACCATGAGAATGAGGGTCGACTCTAGAATGAGGGCTCGCTAGAAGAACCCTAGGGTTGCAGACAGGGGATCGAGGTAGAGGGAAAGGGGAGAGGAGATGCAAGCGGGCAAGGCAATGAACGCTTGCGTGTTTGTTTTTACTTGAGGGTCAGGTGTGACGCCGGAGTGAGCAGTTGCATTTTGAGTGTAATATAGGCGGACTACAGAGTCATTTCACTATTCCCCTTCCCTTCAATTTTTAGTGAGCTTCTACCCGAAACACCCCCTTCCAAAGCGAAATAACTTAAGTGATACGTCTCCAACGTATCTATAATTTTTGATTGCTCCATGCTATATTATCTACTATTTTGGATGTTTATGGGATTTCTTATACACTTTTATATCATTTTTTGGGACTAACCTATTAACCCAGAGCCCAGTGCCAGTTTCTGTTTTTTACCTTGTTTTAGGGTTTCGAAGAAAAGGAAAACCAAACGGAGTCCAATTGACCTGAAACTTCACGGAACCCATTTTTGGAAGGAAAGAAGCCCAGAAGACTTGAAGTGCACGTAAGGGAAGCTTCGAGGAGGGCACGAGGTAGGGGGCGCGCCCACCCCCCTAGGGCACGCCCTCCACCCTTGTGGGCCCCTCGTGGCCCCCCTGACGTACTTCTTCCGCCTATAGATCTCCATATACCCTAAAGACATCCGAGAACACAATAGATCGGGAGTTCCGCCGCCAGAAGCCTCCGTAGCCACCGAAAGCCAATCTAGACCCATTCCGGCACCCTGTTGTAGGGGGAATCCCTCTCCGATGGCCATCTTCATCATCCCGGTGCTCTCCATGATGAGGGGGGAGTAGTTCTCCCTCGGGGCTGAGGGTATGTACCAGTAGCTATGTGTTTGATCTCTCTCTCATGTTCTTGAGATGATACGATCTTGATGTATTGCGAGCTTTGCTATTATAGTTGGATCCTATGATGTTTTCTTCCCCCTCTACTCTCTTGTAATGAATTGAGTTTCCCCTTTAAAGTTATCTTATCGGATTGAGTCTTTAAAGATTTGATAACACTTGATGTATGTCTTGCCGTGCGTATCTCTGGTGACAATGGGATACCACGTGATTCACTTGATGTATGTTTTGGTGATCAACTTGCGGGTTCCACCCATGAACCTATGCATAGGGGTTGGCACATGTTTTCGTCGTGATTCTCCGGTAGGAACTTTTGGGCACTATTTGAGGTTCTATGTGTTGGTTGAATAGATGAATCTGAGATTGTGTGATGCATATCGTATAATCATACCCACGGATACTTGAGGTGACATTGGAGTATCTAGGTGACATTAGGGTTTTGGTTGATTTGTGTCTTAAGGTGTTATTCTAGTACGAACTCTAGGGCTGTTTGTGACACTTATAGGAATTTCCCAACAGATTGATTGGAAAGAATAACTTTGAGGTGGTTTCGTACCCTACCATAATCTCTTTGTTCGTTCTCCGCTATTAGTGACTTTGGAGAGGCCCTTTGTTGCATGTTGAGGGATAGTTATGTGATCCAATTATGTTATTATTGTTGAGGGAGCTTGCACCAGCGAAAGTATGAACCCTAGGCCTTCTTTCAACACATTGCAATACCGTTTACACTCACTTTTATCATTAGTTACCTTGCTGTTTTTGTATTTTCAGATTACAAAAACTATTATCTATTATCCATATTGCACTTGTATCACCATCTCTTCGCCGAACTAGTGCACCTATGCAATTTACCATTGTATTGGGTGTGTTGGGGACACAAGAGACTTTTTGTTATTTGGTTGCAGGCTTGCTTGAGAGAGACCATCTTCATCCTACGCCTCCTACGGATTGATAAACCTTAGGTCATCCACTTGAGGGAAATTTGATACCGTCCTAAAAACCTCTGCACTTGGAGGCCCAACAACGTCTACAAGAAGAAGGTTGTGTAGTAGACATCATTAAGCCCAAGCCCATAACTCAAAAATGACGTCTTTACATCTTTTATGGCTTATTTTGACAATAAGCCCCGAAAAGGCGGAATCGAACTAGCCCTTAACCTGCAATTCAAGTGTGTGTGCAATGATGAATCACTCCTTCCTGCTATAGTGTACATTTAGGCATCATCATACATGGCATAACCTAATACATGTGCATTCCACTATAGAATCTGGAATATGCTATGTTTATGTTAGTTCATACGTTGCACATGATGCTTAAATGCCCCTTAAATCTGGTCAGTAAAGTGATGGTCTTTAAGCCTCCTTCTTTTCTTCTTTTCTTGATATGTAAGATTTGATCACACATCTGTTCAATTGTTGTTTGCATCAGCCAGCCATACTAGGTCTGTTTGCTTTGATTACTTGCTTCTCTTGACCTAACACTCTAACAGAGCTTCTCAATGATTTAAACACTAAGGGTTGTTGTAGTGGGGCCTTGTCTAACTCATAGGTGACATAAAGGTTTGGTTGTACACTAAAGTAGGCTCTCCAAGAGTACCTGGAGATCCAGTTGGAAGGTATGCCTAGTTTTTACGTAGTGCAAACATAGTAAATGCTCATTTCATTGTGTGCAAGTGCAAGAGATGTGGAATGTTTCATTATGTGGTATCGTTTTGTTATAATCTCATCCTTTTGTGTTTTCACAGACTGGAAAGTATGCATATTTATCTTCCGAGGAGATGAGTAACTAGTTTGTGTCACCTTGCAGAGGGGGTGCAATGAAGATAAGATTGAGGATTTCCAAGTACAAGATGTTAGGAAGGAGCCTTGCAAGAGAAGTAGGATCTGCTCTCAGCCTATTCAACCAGTTGAGGTAAGTCACTATATACAACTCAACAGTTCAATTCCTTGTTTATTTCAGGCATAATTAATTTGCTCTTTTCAATTGCTTTATTTGTCCTTAGTTAATGAGATGCACAAACAATGATGCCTGATGTTGGGTACTCGTATAACTATTAGTTCATATAATTAAAGGCCTTACCATTTAATTACTCTAGCAAAGTGTGCCTGAAGCTTTGAAGTCTATTAACCAACAATTATTGCATGAGGCTCACAATCTAATTTATACTAGGCTAATGATTGCATAGTTTTGCTTGATGTAGTAGGTTTGTATGAATCCATCTGCTTTTCATTATGCTCCCTAAGACTTTAATTGAGCTACAGAATGCCCAGCTGCTTGCTTACTTATACGCAACGTGTTGTATAAATTTGTAACTTGTTTGTGTTTTGGATTGGGCCCCTACATCATGCTCCTCTAGTGAGCTAAGAGAGATTTCTGTATGCAGGCCGCATAGACTACCTTTTTATAAATTTTAACATATCACCTACTTATGCTTCATGACGTGTAACATTATTGTTAGTCTTATTTTGCCATGTACAAAATAGTCTGTCTTGCTTGCTTCACTGTTGTAACTATATTTTTTCCCTAGTCATGTGTGCTTACAAAATCATTTCAGGATATAGTGACATCAACACAAAGATCTGCGAGCAGTAATGCATGGCCATTACTGAATGATTATGGATTGGAATTGGAATGCGTTGATGTTCCGGAGCATCAACTAGAGGTGGCAAGACAACATGTACATGATTCTGAACATACAATCAACAAGTTGAGACTGGACATGTAGGTATTGGATCTAGGAGTAAAAAAATGAAACAGGACACTGAGGTAACCATGAAGGAATTGGAGATTTTGCAGACTGAAATTTGTGCTATCTAAATCCGGCCAATCCTTTTTCCTGAAGAGATTATAGTTCAAATGGTAAGTTCTGTTGATCCGTGTCCATGATGTATGAGCTTTATTTGTCCAGTGTATGTAATTTGCTGTTTGTGTATGCTTTAATAAAAATTACAGTGGGGATTTTACCCTACTGTTTATAGTCAAAAGAAATAATGTCCAGTGGGTATATTCGGCTGTAATTTCTTTATTGTATAGTGTAGGATTATTCTACGTTTCTATGCTTTTTATTGTATAGTGTATATTTTTTAGAGGCGACAGTATAGAGTAGGATATTTCTAGAATATGTTATATCGTTGAAACGGGGGCCAACACGCATAAACATTTCTTGCACGCCATACAAACGAACAAACATGCGCAGTCAAAGTGGGCCTTAATTTGGCTGGTCAAACTAATATTAAGTGGATCCCAAATGGGCCCACCGTAACAAGGGCTCTTAGCAGGTCGTCAATAGGCCTAAAGATCGATAGGGCCGTATAAATGGAAATGGCCTGCGGGGCTTTAGCAGGACGAAATAAATGTCAATTTTGTCTCGGCCCTTTTACTCACGGGCCAATAAGAGGCCGAAAGTGTTATGGGCCACAGGAGGCCCAATTTGCAAACTAGGCTTTTAACAGGCTGAAAGTCGCATTGGGCTGAAATGATGCCCTGCGGAACATGGGCCCGAATGGACCTAAAGTCAAAGGCCCAACTATTGTGCGGGCCCTTAACAGGCCAAGAGACAAAATGGGCTAAGAGTTGGCCCATTTACCGAATGGGCCAAGGACAGGCCTAAAGTCACAGCCGGATAAAATTTGCCCAACTGCAGAATGGGCCGAGAAAAGGCCGAAAGACGTTCCAGGCCGTTAACATGCTGGAACTGATGATGGGCTGCTAACAGGCTGAAAGAAGCTCGGGCCGCAATTGGGCCCGAAAACATAGCGGGCCGTTAATGGGCTTAAACTGATGATGGGCTGGAAATTGTCGAATCTAGAATGGGCCTTTGATGCGCTGATCCTATGTAAATTGTATGGGACGTACTTGTAAATGGGCCTGACTCAACTAGGCCACTAATGGGCCAGCCCACTTATTTTGACAGGCCTGGCCTTTTCACCGGAGTTGGACTCTGTTGGGCTGTGCCACGTGTCGACATATCATAGGCGCCTCATGTCCAATGAGTGGATGACATCTGTCCGAACGTTGAGCCGACACGTGTTTCCTCCGGCTAATGAGAATTTTACACATTGAAAATTCCCATTGGTCCGTGCTGTTAACGGGTTATCGGATCCAAAACCAGACCCAGTAGCCTAACGATGTCCCATTACGTTGGATGCCATGTGTCGGTCACCCTTGACGAAAGCACTTCTATGACGTGCGACTTATCATCACAGAAATGGACACTTCCGTGATGATAATTTTGGTAATGTCATGGAACACTTCTATGACATCATAGGTATGACTATCTTGATTCTATCATAAATTTGTCATGGATGTACATGCATGACAGAAAACGTGACCTACTGTGACAAACACATATCATCACGGAAGTGTCCTTTTTGTAGTGGAATAGCATGCGCAAGAACAAGCACATTCATGTGTTTGAAAAAAAATTGGAAACCATCTCTATTTGAATACAAATCTAGGAATACGTATGAATCTAAGAATATTGATTGGGCGTTGTTGAATGTTGATACTTTTTTTGTAAGTTTGATCAAAGTAGAGATACTTTGACTACACATAAAACTTATATGTAAACTAGAAAGTATCGGAGGGAGTATATTTTACGTTCAAAAGCGAAACGAACATTGAATACCTTTTATATATGATTAGCCGATGCTATGATCACCGGTTCAAAATTTTGAATCTGCCTTAGGTATCACACATGCGCCCACTCGTTTTCTCTCAGTTTCATCTCGGGGTCCGGAGATCGATTGAAAATGGACTAGGGTGGGTACAGTACGTTCGTTTCACTTTTGAATGTACAATATTCTCCCTCTGATCCACACAGACCCTCGGGTAATTTCTATCATAGAAACACGCCAAACCTTTATCTCCTTGCACAACACGCACTTCATCTCTCAACATCAATCGATCTCGTCAAGATGTGTCGGGGCATGAACTGAATGGGATGTCAAAACTAAGATGGGAAGTGAGACCTAATGGAGGAAAAGTGAAAGTTTAAACGAACGATTTGTCTGTATGCATGTCGGACAAATTACAACATTGGAAATACAAGCATGGTCTAGGACCACATGCAACTGATACTCGGCGGAATGTTCAAATGAGTCATGAGGGAGGAAGGACTCGACTGGAGGGCAGCATGATCGATGGAGAAGAGGGTTGGAGAGGAATGAGAAATAAGCAACGCCACATGATTATACTTGAAAACATTAAGTTGTGTTGTTTTCCCTTCCGTCTTGGTCACGGAGTAAGATACTGCCTCCATTTTTATTTACTCTGCATATTAGGTTTGACTAAAGTCAAACTTAAAAAAATGACCAAATTTATAGAAAAAATGTGAACATTTACAATAGCAAATCTATATGATGTGAAAGTATATTCACTAATGAATATAATGGTATTGATTCGTTATTGTATATCTTATTATTTCTGTCTATAAACCTTGCCAAAGTTTACAAAATTTGACTTTGAGCAAAGCTAAAATGCGGAGTAAATAAAAACAGAGGGAGTACGCAGGGACTAGTATATTTACTACTGCAGGAACATGGTAAGTTGGACCCCTAAATGCGGGCACGGACCGGGCACACCTCAATTATTCCTTCAAACAGTCGGACTCCTACATTGGCACACCATCCAACTACTTAATCAAGTATTACGCTTCACTAGTTGAAAAGGAAAAGGGTGGTACTGTACCCAAAACCACCACACTTGGGTCTAGGGTAACAACTTGGTACTGTACCACATTTGAACCAGGGCACAAAAACCACTTATTTTGCGCCTAATGCGTAACGCGGAGCACTGACGCTCGAATTTGGTCGAGAAATATGGAAACCAACATGGGGCACACCTGTTGGGATGACATGGCGCAGAGTAGTCCAATGGAGGAGCTGGCCCACGACCTCCTCACCACCGGCAACCGTTCATGTGGATCGTGGGGGCCAGCAACGTGGCGCAGCTCCCGCACAGCCTCTGGACACGGCAACCGTGGTGAGCGACACGCTCATCGTCGCTCGACATGCTTAGCTTTAGGGTGCCGAGGGTGGTGTTAGCGCTATGGCACGACCAACAGATCAACACCCGGCTTGTCGAGGATGCACGGGGCGCCGAAGTGTGCGCGCACCGCGACGCGTCCAAGGAGTGTTCTGTCGCGGCCAACTTCATCCCCAGGACCTGAGACCATGTCGGGTCATCTTGCTTTTTCAATGACATGTGGGGATCACATGTGAGGAAAAGGCATCGCCAACATTGCCAGGACCATAGTTGACTACCCTGGCACACCAAAAACCCTCGTCCCTCGCATCGTCGCGCGGTGCGTTCCCAGCCGGCGCCAGCTGCCCGCATTCATGTCGTCCGTCCGTGTGTCATCATTAAGAGGCTCGGTGCCTGAGGAACCAACTCCGGCGACTTAATGACGCACCGAACACTTGGCCTCACCGGAATACACTACTTAAACCGGCAACGCGTAGCTAAACTCCGCCCCATAGTGCATCCTCCTGCTACCTGGCACCACATCCACCATGACCACGAGCGTGAATGCTCTACGAGAGAGATTGTCTTTAGTGATGAAGCTCGTGGTCATCCCCCTCGCTCAAGACTCCGTTCGCAATGCAATAGAGGTGTAGCCGGACAGAGATGCGACCGCACAAGCGATGGCCATGCTGGCGGCCGACGATGGGAGCATCGTCATACACGCATCCTACTTGCGGCCGTCCAATGTTCAGTGGCGCATGTGGCAGGTGAAGCGGCAGACTATCCACGTCCATCATCATCGACCTCACGTCCACTGGCACCGCCGAGGTCCGGGACTCCTTCGAGGATGAGTAGGGCATGGGAGGCGGCAGGGCATGGTGTGCAAACTGGCCGGTCCGTCTCCTGTGGTCTACTCTTCCTGGCTGGAGACCTCACCTTCACTTCATGGGTCTTGACCCCCGCCCCCATACATGGAGATGGCATATAGAGGATGTCAGTCGCCGATGTAGAATAGGTTTGGGTTGGGCTTCTTTTATTTGTCTATCCTAGAAAAGTTCGAAATGTAATGAAAATTTGTCGTGTTTGCATGAATCTCGTCCGGTGTATATGAACTTTCACAATAATAGTAAGATATATTGTAGGAATATGAAAATATATGGAATGATGATTCATTTTTGTTGTTATAAACATAGAAGGTTTGACCTGATACAAAGCTAACATGCGAAGTAAATAAACACATAGGGTCTACATACACAATTTATCTTAGGCACTCCAATAGTACGTCCACTACACATCCACAGATTTCACATATTTCTACATCTACGGGAACCTATGAAAGGGTTAATGTAAATTTCCTCTCTCTCCCCCCTGATTTTCATGGTGGTGGGGCCCTCCCTTCCCCAATCTCCAACCAATAGCCCACACGTTTCACATCAAATTAATTACGTAACTGGGATTACATCGTATACCATCACTCGTCCTAAAAACCAACTAAGCCAACCTCCCAGCATATCGCGCGGGAAAAGACCCGACCACGCTGTTTTTGTCGGGATTACCGGATTACTAGTAGTAGTATCGATGGATCACGCGAAGCACCAAGTTTGAAAGGAAAAAAGGTGGTACACTTGCAGCACGCCTGCCGCGGTCGCATTGCACCCCTCACACGATCGGTCCTGCACACAACTCACGCAAACGGAATGCCCTTCGGCTTGCCTCTTCACTGACACGTGGGACCACACTTGGAGAAATCGACCATGCGCCAAACTCCCCCGCCCACCGCGCGAAAATTCCCCCAAATCCCAAATTCAACTGTCCTTCGGCCAACTAGCCAATAATATTCCCCAAACCCCCTCCCCCCGGCCCCCTCCACTCCATTCGCTCTGCCAAAGCCGCCTGTCATGGTCGCATTGCACCCCTCACATGATCGGTCCTGCACACAACTCACGCAAATGGAATGCCCTTCAGCTTGCCTCTTCACTGACACGTGGGACCACACTTGGAGAAATCGACCATGCGCCAAACTCCCCCGCCCACCGCGCGAAAATTCCCCCAAATAATTCCCCCAAATCCCAAATTCAACTGCCCTTCGGCCAACTAGCTAATAATATTCCCCAAACCCCAAACCCCCTCCCCCCGGCCCCCTCCACTCCATTCGCTCCGCCAAAGCCGCCTATGACGCCCTCGATTCAACCGTACAATAATCATACACGCAAATGTGTATGATCAAGATCAAGGACTCACGGGAAGATATCACAACACAACTCTAGACACAAATGAAATAATACAAGCTTTATATTACAAGCCATGGGCCTCGAGGGCTCGAATACACAAGAGTCAGCGGAAGCAACATTATCTGTGTACAGACATAAATTGAACAATTTTGCCTTAAGAAGGCTAGCATAAAAGAAACATCGATCGAAAAGGCAAGGCCTCCTGCCTGGGACCTCCTAACTACTCTTGGTCTTAGGCGGCCTCCACGTAGTAGTAGGCTCCATCGGGCGACTAGGTGGCATCTGGCTCCTGGGATCCACCATCTGGTTGCAACAACCAGAAAGAAGAAAGAAAGGGGAAAAGGGGGTAGCAAAGCAACTATGAGTACTCATCCAAAGTACTCGCAAGCATCAAATCTATAGTAAGTATGCATTGGTATCAAATGAAAGGGTTGTATCTGTGGACTGAACTGCAGAATGCCATAATAGAGGGGAGAGCCTAGTCCCATTGAAGACTAGCATGTTCAAGTAGCTCCAAGCATCTTGCAGCATCAGAAGAGATAGGAGTAGCATAAAGTAAAGTAGTAGTAGGCCAGAGATCCCTTCTCGACTTTCTACGAGAAAGCAATCCCAGAGCCATACTATCCATTACTCATCACAAGTATCCAGTTCTAGTTGTATCGATCGGGATACAACTCCAAATGTCCGTTACCATAGGACAGGCTATCGATAGATGTTTTCTTCCCTGCAGGGGTGCACCAACTTACCCACCACGCTCGATTAACTCCGGCCGGACACACTTTCCTATGTCATGCCCGACCTTGGCGAAACGATACGTCGCGACCCGACCTAGAGCATAATAGAGAGGTCAACACGCCGGACTAAACCTATGCCCCCAGGGGTCTTGGGCCATCGCCCGGGAACTCCTACACGTTGCGTGGGCGGCTGTTGAGCAGACCTAGCTACCCCGACTCCACATCACTCGCAATTAAGCTCGCGCGGGTACCCCTCAGGGCCGACCCGTCTTTAGTAACATGGTTCAGTGTAAAGTCATAGTAACCATTGTAACTGTGTGTCTAACACCAAGGGAAACCCTGAGGAACCACGCTCGGTGGATTCCACTCGATGTAATCATCAAGGTGAACATAAGAGGAACCATCCTCGAGGTTCACACTTGAGGGGTTGCACGACAGAGTCGTATCAGAAGTGGTTAAGGAGGAAATCACCCTCAATGACCATGACCGAATAGGTACACTACAGAGATCTCATCGGGAGTGTTGTATGAGGTGTCACCCTCGGCACTCGATAGTAACTCTGCAGAGTCATTTGACTAGGGGCGTGTTGTGCAGTGTTGGGGCCTGGACGTCGATCACGTTGATCGAGTCATCGAACATAAAGCGGGGCAACAAGGACAAGGTGGGGGTCACTGATGGATCACTAACCAACCTATACTAAGCAGTTTTGGATAAGCATGTAGGTAACAATAAGCAGGTTACAAAAGCAGGCTATGCATCAAAATAGGAGCAATCAATTACAGTAGCAAAATCTAATGCAAGCATGAGAGAATGGAATGGGCGATATCGGGATGATCAAAGGGGGGGCTTGCCTAGAAGCTCTGTTGTAAAGGAAGAAGGGTCGTCGGAGACGTAGTTGATCACAGGGGCAGCATCGGTCTCGGGGTCTACGGAGAGAAGAGGGGGAAGAAAAAATAAATATGAAGCAAACAAAGTATCAAAAAGCATAACATGGCAAAAAGTTGTGTCTGGTGTGACCTAACATATGGCTACACGATATAGGTGAAGGGGGAAAACTCAACCAGGAATGTTTTCCCGGTTCTAGACCTGTGTCACACCTATGACCGGAGGGGGAATGTTCCATGTTCAAATAGTTAGAGGCATCCGACAGGTAAACGGACTGCATATTCGGATTCGTTGGTTTTTCTGAGCAGCTTTCATATATAAAACTTTTTCATCTGAGCTACGGTTTATTATCTACGATTTTTGAAAGATTTAAACATTTTCTGGAACTATTGAAAATAATAGAAATGCATTATGACATCAGCATTGCATGGGGATGACGTCAACAGTTAACAGACTCGCTGACCAGGGTGAGACCTGACCTGTGGGTCCAGTGGGACCCACATTCAGCCTCTGTTAGTATAACAGTGGATTAAACTAATCTAGCATGGTTAATTAGGGGTGTGGGCCCCGGGTGTCAGTGAGTGTTTAGGTTAATCTAATTACATTTATTTATAAAACGTTTATTAGATTAATTAACAGAGGGGGCCCACATGTTAGTGGCTAGGGGCTTTCCACTCAGCACGTTGACCGCAGTTAACAAGTTAGGGGGGCCCTACGGCCACTGGCCAGTGACCCAGGTGGTGGCCCCAGGCTGGCCACGTCGACTGGCGGCGGTGGCGCGCCGGTGGCGACCATTCAGACGGCGGCGCGGTGCGGACATGGTCGGAAAATGGCCACCGGGGGACGTTTGGACTGCCGCGAGCATCTACGGGCGCAGGGGGACGACGCTTCGAACTGCGGCAGCTGCGGGGGCGGGTGTTGGCCGGAGAGACACCGGCGGTGAGTGTGGGCGGTGGTTGGCTTCGGGCCTCATCGGGGACGGGGCTATGGGCACTCAAAAGGAGCATGGGGTGGTGCGTCCAAAAGCAGGGGCTCGGGTGCACCCACTCGAGGTTTCAGTCGAGGCTTGGATGGATGGTGTCGATGATGGTGTCGATTGTGGCAGACGCCGGAGTTCGGCCATGGTCGGGAATGAGGCTAGAGGGCATGGGGAGGCATGGGCTCGAGATCGTTGGGCTCCTAGGAGCACTAGGAGCTCGATGTCGTGCCCAGGTGAGCACGACAGGGGTTATGGCCACGACGGTTAGGCGATTCGCAGCAACGAGCTAGCTAGGGGGAAACACGCAGTGCAAGGAGAAGAATGTATGGAGGGAGGAGGAAGAATAGGCTCACCGGGAGCCTGCAGGTGTGCAATCGTGGGCTCGGGGGAGGCTCCGCGGAGCGAATCGACAGCGGCGAGCTCTAGCATGCCGAGGGGGAGGAAGAAGATGGTGACTCAGCGCTGCAGGGCTCCTCGTCTCCAACGGGTGCACTAGTGGACGAGGAGGACGGACTCGGTGAGGCCGCGAGGAGGTCGTGGTGGTGGCGAGTTCTACGGCAGCGAGGTCTTGGCGGCGCTCAGATGTGGTGGGGAACGAGGGGGAGAGCGAGGAGGATAGAGCGGCCGAGATGGATTGACGAGGGGAAGTGGGAGAGGGGATCGAGGAGGCAGGGAGGCGTGGGGGCCTTATCCACCGTCGTCGCCGGCGAGGTGGTTTGGCGGCGACCGCGCCCGCGGTCGCTCAAACAGGAAGGCGACCGGGGGAGCGTGGGAGGTTGGGCTGGTTCGGTGGGCCGAGGCCCTGGAGGGGGAAGAGGGCCTCTCCCACTTTTCCTTCCTCTTTTTTAAATCTTTTACTTTTATGTTTTTCTACTTTCCTTTATTTTCAAAAAGAAAATAGCTTTATAAAATACAACTCTTTCACCTAATTTAGTAATCTAACTTAGTCCACTGCTATAATTAACTTGGCACCAAAATAAATTAGTTTAGTATTTTTATAAATTAAAAATCATTTAAACAAATGTTTTTAAGCACTGTTTTTATTAGCTTGGGGCAATTAGACATTATGCAAAAATGTTGGTTCACCACCAATATTAACAAGTGATTATTTGCCACATGATGAACATTTTTGTTTTCATGTTTGAGCAATTTGAATTTCATTCAGAATTTGAAATTGAATTCAACTGGAATTTGAAATGAGAGAGACCCAAGGATGATCAAACACTTGTTTAGCAAAATGATTAACTTAACCCCAGGGGTTACTGTAGCACCATTACATAGGGGTGTTACAACTCTCCTCCTCTAAAATAAATTCTCATCCCGAGAATTAAGAGGTAGAAGGGAAAAGATTGGGGTATGCAGCTTGGAGGTTATCCTCGTGTTCCCAAGTGGCTTCATCCTTAGTATGATTTGAGCATTGCACCTTGAGGAACTTGGTAACCTTCTGGCGTGTTCGACTTTAAGCTTCTTCAAGAATGCGGATCGAATGCTCTTTGTATGTGAGATCATCTTGAACTTCAATCAGTTCCGGATCCACTTCATGTTCTGGATCCCTGAAGCAACGACGAAGTTGCGACATGTGGCAGACGTCATGGACGTGAGAGAACTGAGGTGGCAACTCCAGTTGATAAGCCACCAGTCCACAACGGGCGAGAATGCGGAAGGAACCAATGTAGCTCGGAGCTATCTTGCCCTTGGATCCGAACCGATGAGTGCCTCTCAAAGGAGTGACTCGCAAATAATCTTGTTCACCAGGTTGATAAGTTGAACCCAGTGTTTCCGGTCATAGTTGCTCTTCTGGCGGGACTAGGCTGCCTTGAGATTATCCCGGACAATGCGAACATGTTCTTCAGCTTGTTGAATAATGTCCGGACCAATGAGCGCTCATTCCCCAGTTTCTGACCAATTCAAAGGGGTTCGACACTTATGTCCATAGAGCACTTCGAAGGGTGCCATTTTCAAGCTGGCTTGATAACTGTTGTTATAAGAGAACTCCGCATAAGGGAGAGATTCTTCCCACTTCTTGCCGAAAGAAATAACACAAGCCAGAAGCATGTCTTCAAGAATTTGAATGACTCGTTCGACTTGGCCTTGCGATCGGGGATGATAAGCAGTGCTCCAGGTAATATGAGTTCCCATTGCGTCTTGAAAACTATCCCAAAACTTCAAAGTGGAAATATTGCCATGGTCTAAACTGATCTCCTTCGGAATGCCGTGGAATGACACTATTCTGGAGATATACAAGTTTGCTAACTGACTAGCAGTGATAGTCTCCTTGACTGGCAGAAAGTGAGCAACCTTCGACAATTGGTCTATGACGACAAAGATAGCATCGTTACCTTTCTGAGACTTGGGAAGGCCAGTGACAAAGTCCATCTGAATCTTATCCCATTTCCATTCAGGAATAGGGAGAGGTTGTAGAAGTCCAGCCAATTTTTGATGTTCTACTTTGATGCAATGGCAAACGTCACATTCTTCAATATATCGAGCAATGTCTTGCTTCATCTTAGACCACCAATACTTCTGCCGAATGTCTAAGTACATCTTGGTACTTCCTGGCTGAATAGAGAGAGGCGTGTCATGTGCTTCTTTCATCACCTTCTCTGTCATAAGCTCGAACCGAGGTACTACAATGCGATCTCTACATTTCTCTAAGGAAAGATCCTTTTTCATCAGATCAACGTGAGCATCTTTGGCTTGAGAAGACTTAATTGCTTTCAGAAGAGTTGGTTGCAAAACATGGTTATTCAGAGAACCCAGTGGAACTAGTTGAAGGTTCATCTTGCATAGCTCTTCATAAAGGTGGGGTTGAGCTTTGTGGACCATGTGATTATTGCAATAAGACTTGCGGCTCAGGGCATCGACCATTACATTAGCTTTGCCAGGGGTGTAGGATATACCGCAGTTGTAGTCAGAAATAGCTTCCATCCATCACTGCTGATGGAGGTTCAGATCTGGCTGAGTAAACAAGTACTTCAGACTCTGATGATCGGTGAAGGTCTCACAACGATTACCGAGAAGGTATTGTCGCCATAGCTTCAGTGCATAGATAACCGCAGCAAGCTCGAGGTCGTGAACTGGGTAGTTTTCTTCGTGAGGACGCACTTGACTAGAGGCATAAGCAATCAATCTACACTCTTGCATTAGGACACAGCCTAACCCTTAACATGAAGTGTCGCAATAGATGACGAAGTCCATGCGAGAATCAGGGGAGCAAGCACTAGGGTAGAAGTTAGCTTGTCCTTGAGTGCCTGGAAACTTTCCTGACACTTTATAGTCTAATCAAACTTAATGCCTTTGTGTAGCAGATTGGTCAGTGGCTTGGCGATCTTGGAGAAGTTCTCGACAAAGCGGCGACAATAGCTGGCTAGTATGAGAAAGCTTCTGACTTGCTTGACAGTCTTCGGAGCGGTCCAGTCAAGGATAGCCTGAACGCGCTCTGGGTTGACGGCAATACCATCCTTGGAGATTACATGACCAAGGTAGGTTACTTCGGGAAGCCATAATTCGCACTTGGAATACTTGGCATAAAGTTGATGTTCTCGAAGCTTTTCCAGAACAAGACGAAGATGTTCGGCATGTTCCTCTTTATTCTTCGAATATACTAGAATATCATCCAGATAGACTACGACGAACTTGTCGAGGTAATCCATGAATATGTAGTTCATCAGACGAGAGAAAGTAGGTGGAGCTTTGGTCAAGCCAAAAGACATGTCGGTGTACTGTAAGAACCATAACGAGTAATGAAGGCGGTCTTGGGAATATCCTCTTCACGAACACGGGTCTAGTGGTAACCCAACCTCAAGTTGAGTTTAGAGAATATCGATGAACCAGCCAGTTGATCATAAAGATCATTGATCCGAGGAAGGGGATATTTGTTCTTAATTGTAGCTTGGTTGATAGGACGGTAGTCCTAGAACAAACGGTTCATTCCGTCATTCTTCTTGTCGAAGAGAGAAGGTGCTCCCCAAGGAACTTGGACGAATGAAACCGTTACAAAGATATTTGTCAATTTCCTCGTTAAGTTCAAGGATCTCATGAGGCAGCATCTTGTAGGGTCGTTTGGCGATAGGAACGGTGTTTGGTTTCAAGTCGATGACGAACTTGATAGCCCGAGCAGGGGGTATTCCTGGAAGTTCTTCTGGAAAGAAGTCTAGGAAGTCGCGAACAACTGAAATCTTTTCAATTCCCTCAAGAGGTGTTGCATTCAACGCATTCAATACATAAAGTCGTGCTTCAGCGTTTTGAACAATCTGAGCATGGTAGCTTACTATCTCATCAGAAGGATGTAGGAGATGAACGACTTTGGTGGAGCAAACGATAGAGGAAGTATGTTCTTTCAACCATTCCATTCCCAGAATGAGGTCAATGTTGGAAGACTCCAGAATAATGGGAGAAACATGAAATTCCAACCCTTCGATTTCAACGGGGACGTCAAGACCAATAATGGTAGTTTGACACTGACCCGCAGGGGTGCATACCACAATCAGAGTATCTCATGGGCTCGCATCGAATGTCGTGTGCATATGCAAAATTTTTGGACATGAATGAATGCGATGCTCCTGAATCAAATAAAATAGATGCTAGTACTGAATTAATAAGGAGAGTACCCATCATAGTGGCAGGATGGTCTTGAGCTTCATTCAGGTCAACATGATTAGCCTGACCACGACCATAAGGTCGGGCATTGTTGTTGTGGGGTTGATTGATACCACGAGCATTAGAAGGCAGAGCCAGTTGATTCTGATTCTAAGGGCAGTTCCTGGAACGGTGAGCTAGTAGGCCATACTTGAAGCACAAACCATCATTCGGATTGGGAGTAGGAGCTTGGGGTGGTGCAGTCCGAAGAGGCTGCCTTGTTGGTGGAGGAGGCAGACGCGGAGTAGCATAGGACTGTCTTGGTGTAGGTGCAGTTGGACCATACATGCTGTGGGGAATCCATATCCGACGCTTCTGCAGTGACGGGCCTGAAGATGAGCCAGCGTCACGGCTGCTGTCGCTGTCAAAACCGGTAGATCTCGGGTAGGGTGTCCTGAACTGTGCGTCTAAGGCGGATGGTAACAGGAGGCAGGGGACACGATGTTTACCCAGGTTCGGGCCCTCTTGATGGAGGTAATACCCTATGTCCTGCTTGATTGTTCTTGATGATAGGAGTATTACAAGAGTTATCTACCACGAGATCGTAGAGGCTAAACCCTAGAAGCTAGCCTATGGTATGATTGTCTGTTTTCCTACAGACTAAACCCCCTGGTTTATATAGACACTGGAGGAGGCTAGGTTTACACAGAGTCGGTTACAAGGGAGGAGATCTACATATCCATATTGCCTAGCTTGCCTTCCACGCCAAGGAGTGTCCCATCCAGACACGGGACAAAGTTTTCAATCTTGTATCTTCATAGTCCAACAGTCCGGACAAAGGATATAGTCTGGCTGTCCGGAGACCCCCTAATCCAGGACTCCCTCAGTAGCCCCTGAACCAGGCTTCAATGACGATGAGTCCAGCGTGCAGTATTGTCGCCGGCATTGCAAGGCGGGTTCTTCTCCAAATCCTGAATATCTGCTAAGTAGTGTCCGGCTCCCATAAATGTTGGACTTCTTGGCTTCTGTACCCAATAAGGGCTATCTTCCACGTGTTGAGCGAATGCGAGGAGCCAGTGCGTTTTTACATTCGCCCCCTAGCCAGGTAAATGAATCATCTATTAAAGAGATGGGGATTCTTGCATCCAATCCACACCATCCTCCCACGGCGAGAATCCATCGGAGCGCGCTTGGAAAAATCCATTCCATCATGGCTGGCCATCGCAGCTCCTCCTCCCGGTCCCGTAACCCTAAGCCCGGTGATTGGGAGAAGTGTCCCATCCCGCACAGCCGATTAGTAGAGTTGTAGACCCAGGGATTTCTCCCTCCAGCGTATATGGTCCCCATCCGAGCCGGGCTTGCCACCTATAATGGCGGGGAGCAAGCGGAGAGCTTCCCCAATCCCCCCAAGGGGGAGCGGTTATGCCTTGTCCCTTACTTACTAAGGGGACTTGGATTTCCAATCCATCCGTTCCTCCGCGGACTCCTGGAGTTTTACGGCTTCCAGTTGCATAATTTCACCCCTGTTTCCATATTACACATCGTCGGTTATATTGCCGTTTGTGAGCTGTTTCTGGGATGTGAGGCTCATTTTGAGCTATGGAAGAGGCTATTCTGCCTTGTGCCCTGTACACAGGAGGGGTCACTTTATCAAGCGGGTGGAGCCGAAATATGGTGCATCGCCGAGACTGGATACCTGTCCGGTAACCCGAAGAAGATGTTCGAAGACTGGCCTTCAGAGTGGTTTTACATGGAGGACATCCCTCTTCCAGACCCTGTTCGGAGGGGTCTTCCTGAGTTCAACGATGCTCCTCCGAAGAAACGCCGAAGTTGGTGCCCACGGAGCCCCCAGGAGGGAGACAACAGAGAAGTCCTTTATCTGATGGACCAGATTAAAGTGCTGGCTCGATTAGGATTGACAATAATCGAGGTTGTGTCAATATGCATAATGCGGGGGGTGCAGCCGCTTCAATATCGAGGGCACCCCCAGTGGTGTTTTAACGGGGAAGATGATGCCACCCACTGCGGGCGTAAGGGGCCGGACTCCGCTGCTGCTTTAGCAAAAATTCTGTCCGAGTTGTTCGAGGGAGAGGAAGAGGAGTTCATCCGTATTAAGCCGCGTGATGGATTCTCCATGTACAACCCTCCAAGCTAGGTAAGCTATCACTCTTTACTCCCAACCTTCCCGCATTCTTTGTCGTAAATACTCACCTTGCCGTTTCACGGCAGGAACTGCGAAAAGCTGTAAGGGAGGTCAACAGTCCACATCCACAACCGTAGGACCCTGACCGGGCCCATGATCCCGGACTCGAAGAGGATCCGGACATATTTGTGAAGCTGATAAACAGGAAATTCTATCAATTGAGCTGCGGTGATGCCATGGTGGCCATAACGGCCGACTATCCTGGACTACTCCCTGCATCACATGTAAGAAAAGATCGGAGTCCCAGCTTCCAAAAAGGATCCCCTTTTACGCACTTCACCTACCGTATACAAATGGTGTTTTACAGGGAAGGCCTTCGGGGCGCCGTGCCGAACCCGCAGCGACTCGCCAACAAGGGGCACCGAAGCCGGGTAGGCCAAAAAGGAAGGCGGTCAGGACGGAGACGCCGGCGCAGAGGTATGACACAAAACCTTGCTCCATGGTTATTGTCTTTCTTAAAATATAATGACGTCCATGTTTCCTATTAGAAAAAATGCTCGCCGGACAATATCCAGAGAGGCTGCCAATCACACCTCCACCAGTCGGGCTCCATGGCCGGACAGAGAGACGGAAGCTAACACGGGGCGGACGCCGAATGCTCCTCCTACAGAGGATGCTATCGGCGTTCTGGGAACGGGGGTCCCCAGACTTGCCTTCCTGCGGCCTGCGGCATGGCTCAAAGGGGGGCCCAGCACGGCCCATCTTCATCAACACAGACGCAAGACCCTCGCGAGGGGCCAAGCCTCGCGGGGCGGACGACACGGAGCTTCCTCAGGCACGGCCTCATCAGGCTGGCTCGCGAGGAGGTGGAGAGATCAAGGCGGGGTACCTCACGAGGTGCCCGTGACGCAAGCCATGACGACCAAGAGTGCCAGGCGGGCGCCAGCCGCGCAGCGTCCTCCTTTCCTCTTTGGTGCAAAGGGAGCAAGCGCAGGCGAGAGCATCAAGCAAAGGCACCCGTTTCGGGGCAACGAGACCAAGACCAGTCCAACGATAGGGAGGGAGTCACTGTGGAGCCCAAGCCAGCGTCACCACCAGAGCCTTTGGCAGGCGAGGACCAACTTTAGTCAGGATAAGTGTACCAGATGTTCCCCTTCAAAATGGCCAATTGTTGGCGCCCTTCCCGCTCAATATTTGGGAAGAGGCCCAGGTCTTTGCCTATAAATAGGACTAGTCACCCACATGGTAGAGGGATCGGAATCGGAGAGAGAATCGAGAAGAGAGAGAGAGAAGGGTGACTGAACTCCTCCTAGCAGTTCATCCCCTCAGCCAAGAACAGACCCTCGCGAGGCTGTTCTTCCTTGTATTGCTCATCATCATCAGCCCAAGAGGCAATCCACCACACCACACACTGGAGTAGGGTATTACACCACAACGGTGGGCCGAACCAGTATAAACCCTGTGTCTCTTGTGCTGTTCTTTCCATAGCTTAGATCTTAGCGAGGCGGAGGGGTGCAGGTCAGTAGAAGGCGAAATCTCCACGCACACCCCAGTGTTTGAACCTCAAGGGTCTGCCGGAACCCGAAATCCAGCATTTGGCGTGCCAGATAGGGGTGCGCCGGAATTCGTCTTCCACCACCCCGTTCTCCTCCGACCATCGCGTCCATGTCTGACGCTCGTCGGGCCCGTGCCGAGGGCCGGGCCGCTCTCACTTCCCGCGTCGCCCAGATGGCTCCTATCGGCGGGCGTCCTCGCCGTTCCCCGTCACCTGCCATCAACGCCACCACCGGCCCGGCAGGGAACGAGCAGCATGCGTTGTCTCAGCATCCGTCCGTGCGGCAAGACGGCCGCACCGCTACTCCCTCGCTCACCCCAGCTGGTTCTTCGTCCCGCGCTCTCCACGCACCCATGGAGGCTCGAGCTGCACTCATCGCGGCAAACGAGCTCCTGCGCTACCGTCCCATCAATGACGTCTACGAAGAATGGCTCGACCGCGTCACCGAGCTCGTCCGCGCCGCAGGGGGCTCTCCTGCGCCGTCCCTTCCACTGCACCGCACCCCGCCCCGCGCGGGCGACGAAGCTCCGGGGGCGCCCCAGCCGCCTCCTCCTCAAGAAGGCGCCGTGGCTCCAAGGTGCGTGGCCCCTGGGCGGAACCCGCTCCGTCAGGTGCTAGCGCGGCAAGAGCAGAGCTGCCAAGAAGTCCCTCGCCCGCAAGAAGCTGCCCGGGCGCTTCCTGCTCCAGCAAGTCGCGACCATGCTCCTACTCCCGCACGTCAAGACCCCGCGCTGCTCCTAGCTGCAGCGCGTGGGGACATGCAAGACCAAGCTCTCTGTCACCCAAGGCCTCCCATGGCCACAGCAGGCTTCCGTGCCTTCACCACCGAGCTACGCAGCGTCGCGTGGCCCGGCAAGTTCAAGCCAGACCTGCCTCCTCATTACGACGGCACGGCCGACCCTGCGAAGTTCCTCCAGCTCTATGAGCTGGGCATCGAAGCTGCCAACGGAGACGAGAAGGTCATGGCGAACTGGTTTCCCATGGCACTCAAGGATGGGGCCCGCACCTGGCTCCTGAACCTGGCTCCAGGCACGATCTCCTCCTGGGACGAGATGCGCACCCGCTTCATCGCCAACTTCCAAGGTACTCGCGACCGGCCACCCGCCGTGAGCGACATGCGCCACATAAAGCAACAACCCGGAGAGACCCTGCAGAAGTACATCCAGTGCTTCAACAACGCACGCCTCAAGATTCCCATGGTGACCGAGGAGGCCATCGTCTCAGCCTTCTCCGACGGCATGAAGACCTGTGCACTTCCTTGGAGTTGTTCAACTTGGCAACCAAGTGCGCCAGGGCTGAGGAAGGGCGTCTCTCCCTCCTCGAGCTGCCTGCCGCAGACCCAGAAGAGAAGATGCCCAAGGCCAAGGATGTGAAGCGCAAGGGGGCTGCCGTGCTCGCGGCAGAACCAGACACCAAGCGGGGCAGAGATCAGCCCGAATCTTCCAAGGGCAGTCGGTGACCGGGGCTATGGTCGAGGAGGAGGAAGGAACACAGGACGCTGGGAGGACCACTGCCCGCGCCAAGGGTGGCGCAATCAACCTCGCGAGGATCGCAGGCAAGACCCGCCTTGCGAGGGAGACTGGAGGAATCAGCCTCGCGAGGATCGCCCGCAAGGCAACGCAGGCCTCCCTCCGCTGCCGCCGTAGCCAAGGAGAAACGAGTACCGCCATCAGGACGAGGGGGCTGGGGGCTTCCAGGAGCCGCGCGCGATCGCCTGCATCCTGGGCGGGGCTCAAGCCCCAGCCTCTCAGCGCATCTTCAAGCAGTTCACCCGTGAAGCGAATGCAGTCCTCCCCAAGCTCGAAGCCACGCGCCCTCTCAGGTGGTCAGCGTGCGCCATCACTTTCAGCTCAGCAGATCAGATCAAGCGTGCGGCCACAACCGAAGTCTTCCCGATGCTTTGTTCCCCAATCATCAGCAACATGGTGGTCACCAGGACACTCATCGATGGCGGGGCAGGGCTCAACGTCCTGTCCGTGGAAACATTCAACAATCTCCAAGTGCCCTACAGCCAGCTTCAGCCAACCAAGCCTTTCTCCGGAGTCACCGACGGCTCCACGGTCCCGATTGGGCAGGTCCGCCTCCCTGTCACCTTCGGGGCATGCGACAACTACCGCACCGAGCTCATCGACTTCGACGTCGCTCACATTCGCCTGCCGTACAACGCCATCCTTGGGTACCCAACGCTGGCCAAGTTCATGGCCGCAACTCACCACGGCTACAATGTCCTCAAGATGCCAGGAAGTGGCGGAGTCATCACGGTGCCCTGTGAAGAGAAGGACGCGGTGTGTTCCCTGGAACGAGCCTTTCAGGCCGCATCACTGGAAGACCCGGATCGCGGAAGCAGGAGGCTTCCTGAGACCGCCCCCAAGAAGAAGAAGACATCATCCGGCCCAGCCCCTCAGGAGGCAAGCCCCTCAGGGCCCGCGCGTGCCTAGGGGAACCTCCTTCCATCGCATAGGAAAGCGCTCCCGGCGCCCTCCTCAGGCAGGGTTCGGGGGCTCTCCCCTGGAGGGCCACGGACCTGGCTAAGGTCACGAGGGAGGCGCTTGGGCACCACATGGAGGCGTGTTTCGAAGAACGTTTCCCTCAAGAAGGATTAAGGCAAGGAGGGCCAGACCCTCAGGAGTTTGTCAGCAAGGCCATTCAAGAGCTACAGGAGTCAAGAGTCATGAAAGGCGGCCGCCGCCTACCAGCTGTGGCTCCCCATCTAGGCGAGGATGGTGGGCTGCGCGTCTGCATCGACATACCAGGGCTCAATCGAGTCGCCTCTCTGGAGCGCCTCTAGCCCTCGCGAGTGGGGCACTGCGAAGATCCACCCCACAGCTACATTCGCATGCCTTACGGCTTGCCGAACGCGGCTGCCACGTACCAGCGCCTCATGAGGGGCATCATGGAGGCTCAAGAGGCCAGGCGTTCCTCAGCCCTGGCGGAGATGGAGATGGTCCGCGAGGAGCCACCAGCGCCTCTGGAGCCTCCCGACGCCCCTGGGCCTGGGGGCTCGTGAGGATCGGCTTCCGCAGCCCACCGAGTCTGCTGCACCAACACTCCTTCGTCCTCAACATCATCAGGTGACATCTTTCAAGTTTCATTTCTAGCTGGGAGCGCGCCCCCAGGGCTGCATTATTCCCAGGCCGCGTGGGTCCGTCCCTGCGGCATGTATCCCTTTTATTTCATGTTGTTAGCTTACTTTGTTGGGGCCGCCCCTCGGGGTGCATCATCCCCAAGTCGCTCGGGCCAGACCCAGCGGCATGTATCCCTTTTGCATTTACTTCTGGCTATGCGTTCGACCCACCATGCTTGATTATTTGATGCCGGTCCACGGCACCTCTCTTCTCCATGCCGACCACTTGCACGTTAAAGGGGCGGTACCTGAGAATCGCGACTCAGGGCTCTTACTGGCTCTCCAGCCCTCACCCTCTGGCCTTGTCCACGGCATCGTGACCTGGCATACCAGCGACGGCTGAGACCAGCTCGAGGGCCAGGACCCAAGGACGTAGAGTGCCGACATCTAACCAAATTTGCAGGTACACATCACAAGATAAGGCCCAGTGCCAGGCGCAACCCGCCTGGAGGTAGGGCCCCGTGAGTCCCGCGCTGGCTCACGGGTGCCCAGATACACCTCGCCAGGCCCTACCGTGCCAGCCACGTGTTAGGGCGGGGCTGTGCACGCCCCGGGGGCTCCTCCCGGAGGGGAGCCCCCTCTCACATACCAGTGGAAGCACCATGCTCCGCGCTGGCTGACGACACTACCGAGGAGCGGCTATGCCCGTACACATACGGAAGCGCTATGCTCCGCACTGGTGATAAACAACTGAGGGTGGCCCCCGGGCCGCATCAACCTCAGGGAGCCCAGAGCTCAGTGTCTAGCCTCATTGTAACGCCTCCCCTCAGGACTGCTGCACGAGGGGGCTGGGCACGGGGGTTGCGCCTGGGTCACGCCCAGACGCACGCCACCCAGCCAGGCCCCTTGGGCCTGGTTCGTCGCGCGTCTCTCCCCGAGCGGAGCCAAGGTACGAAGGCCGTTTGAGCGTCAAGGGGGACTCCTGAGCATCGCGACTCAGGAGCCTAACTGGTCACGTAGCCCCTCACTCCTTAGTTCCGAAAGGCTAACGGGGGTTGAGGTATGCGCGCGGCCGGGCTCTGCAGACGTAGAACGGTAGATCCACCCACATCACACCTACCTACTTGCTGTTCGTGCGCCAAGGGGGACTCCTGAGCATCGCGACTCAGGAGCCTAACTGGTCACATAGCCCCTCACTCCTTAGTTCCGAAAGGCTAACGGTGGTTGAGGTATGCGCGCGACCGGGCTCTACAGACGTAGAACGGTAGATCCACCCACATCACACCTCCCTACTTGCTATTCGTGCACCAAGGGGGACTCCTGAGCATCGCGACTCAGGAGCCTAATTTGTCACGTAGTCACTCAGTCTTTGGTCCCGTCCTGGTTTCCGGTCAGGGCTAACGGCGGCTGAGGTATGTGCGGGGCCGGGCTCTGCCGGCGTAGAACATAAGCAAGTGGGAAGGAAAAGCATAAATTTCAAGGAATTCAAAAGCAAATATTACAGTCCACACTGTTATCTCAATGCCAAACGCAAGTTTAAATGCCTCCCCGAGGCATGATACATGTGCAGGAAATAAAGGCAGGACAGGAGCCACAACGGAGTCACTTGTCGGCGGTGGAGCAGCGCGGAGTGGGTTCGCCTCATGGAGCAGCGGGGTCGGCAGCGCCTTGCTTCGCCTTGGTGCTGAAGGCCCGGAACTTCCCCAGCAAAGCCTCCGCACGACCCTTCACGGCCTCGGCAGCGGCAGCAGCACACTCGCCGCTTACAGGCTCTAGCATGCTGTCGAGGTCGACGCCGGGATCGCGAAGGTAGATGTGGGTGAGGACCCGCGTCAGCGCTGCAGAAGACAGGACACGCGCCTCGGCCTCGGCCGTGGGGCCAAGGCCAAGGGCGACATCTTCAAGAGCGCGAACCAGCAAGGGAAGCAGCTTGGTGGGGCCGTCCTCGGTGCCAGCTAGCGGGCTCTCCAGGCCGCTGTCGTAAAGCGTCCTTGGCGAGGAGCGAGCCTTCGCCTCCATCTCCGCGAAGGCCACACGGTCCTCGGCAAGAACCTGGGCCTTGTCGTCCAGCTCGACCTTCCTCGACCCCAACTCCTGCTCCAGCGTGCCTAGGTGGTCACGGCGCCTCCTGAGCTTGACCTCCCTCTCCTTTACGGCCGCCTCGCAAGCCTTCACGCCTTCTTCCTGCTCTTGGCGAAGGCGGGCCTCTTTCGCGAGCTGGTGCCACAGGCCTTGCATCTCGTCCTACCGCACCTTGCAGCGACCACGGACGTCGACCACCTCCCCCAGGGCTGCGTCACGAGCAACCTTCACCTCAAGGATGGCCTGCCTCTCCTCATCGCAAGCCGTCGAGGCCTGGACCAGCGCCGCCTGAATCGAAGCATCGGAGCGAATCCATCCTAAAGCCAGCTCCAAGCGCCCGGCCACCAAGAGAGGGTCAGCGCCAAGAAGATCCTGCCGCAGCCGGTCCAGCTCAGTAGCAGCACATTCCAGAACGGCAGGAGGAGTCGGAGAGACAGCAGTCAGTGGAGTAGGAGGAGAAGGCGGCAGCACGACCACAGCATCCTGAGGCCGAGCCTGCTGCGCCCCAACGGCTCTAGTGGTGGTAGGAGGCAAAGGCACCTCGGGAGTCACTTGGGCCATGGGGGCTGAGCTCGCCCCACCTGGCTCAGCCAGGCCTTGCGAGGACGACCGGGCAGGAGAAGCCCGTGCGTCGCGGTCATGTTCCTTCACGGGTAGAGGCGCTGCCACGGATGGAACCTCAGGAGCTCCCTTCTGCTTCTTTGCTGCGGGCGTCAGCCTGTCCAAGAGATGTGGACGTCAAGCCTCAGTAGCAGAACAAGAAATAAAGACAAGAATCAAGCGCTTACGGGTCATCGTCAGTGAGCTCAGGAAGCCTCCGTCCAAATTTGAAGCCTGAAAGCCGGCTGGAAGGGTCAACCTTGGGAAGCTCGGGAGCGGAAGGCGCGTCTGCGGTCCGCCTCGGGGCCGGGGCAGACCCGCGCGAGATCAGCCCGGTCCTGTCCTTCTTCGGGATCGGGGGCAAGCTCCCGCCGCCCTGCTCATCATCATCCTCGTAGTCATCGCTCGGAGAGAGGCGGAGAGCGCGGGACCTGCACCGGGGGAGGGGAGCCCTCGACTCTCCGTCAGTCGCCTCGGAGTCAGGCCCTTTTTCCCGCTCCCCTCCTTCCTCCTCTTCGCTGGAGTCGTCGGAGGACACGTCCACCGATTCCCTGGGAGTTTCCACGGGCACGGGCCCGTCCCCATTGAAGACGGGCATGGACTCCACTACCTGCTCCCAGTCGTCGCGGAGGAACAAGGGCGTAGGAGCGCCCTCCAACCTCGCCACATCGCCCCCGACCAGAGATTGGAGGACCGCAGCCAGATCTTCATCGGCCAAGGCCGTAGGGCTCGGATGGGGCCTCCACATCGGAAGTGAGTACAGCCGAAGCAGAGCCAGCTGGTGCTCCAGGAATTCCCTCGGCAGCGACATGCCGGTCAGCTTCGCCGCCGCCATGTTGGCCGGCCTCAGATCCGCGTCCATCTTCTCCAACACCAGCTTCGCGCGGGGGTCCGCGAGCTCCGCTCGACCCCAATCACTGGAGCTCGTGGGTTGCTCCATGGGCAAGATCTGCCGAGGGTGGATGCGAGCATCTGCCAAGACCCACTTGCTCCTGAAGCCCTTAATCCTTTTCCCGGGGATCGAAATGGCAATGGCGCCACCGTATGCGATGAAGCTCGCGCACGTGGAAGCAGGACCGCGAGAGGTCCGGACGTAGAAGTAGTGGCGCAGCAAGGCCACTGAGGGCTGCACCCCTACGTGATCCTCGCAGTAATAGGCAAAGATTTCCAGGAGAAGGACGGAGTTGGGCTGGAGATGCAGAGCCTGTAGCTTATAATGGCGAAGGACAGAGAAGAAGAACTCGGAGAAGGGAGGCACCAGGCCAGCAGCAATGGCGCTTACAAAGAACGGATAGAAGGTGCTCCCTTGGCCCTCAGGGGTGGCGGAGCTGGCCTTGAACACCTTCGCCCTGTCGATGCCCTACGCCGCCGCCATCTGGCGCAACCGGGCGAGGCTCGCCTCCGACACGTTCGGCGAGTCCAGGGCAGACGATTACCAAGCTCCGGCCGGGGACTGACAAGGCGCCATGGCTTCCTAGGTCACGCGGTCGGAGTAGATCTGGAAATTTTGGAGGAAGGAAGGAGTGGCGCAAGAAAGGGAATCTGAGCAGCAACCGGAGAAAGCAAAAAAAGGCAAAGCCTAGGCAGATGCCGCTCCCTTATCAACTCGCGCGGTTGCTGAGGCGCCCACGTCCAGTCAACCGCCACACGGCGCCCAAGGCCGCAGGCTGTTAGGGCCCGCGGCGCTTCGCTCTTGCCCTTTCGCCTCCCTGCACGGCCAAGTCCGGGCGCGCTTTGGGATCGGGGGCTACTGTCGGCGTTCTGGGAATGGGGGTCCCTAGACTTGCTTGCCTGCGGCCTGCGGCGTGGCTCCAAGGGTGGCCCAGCACGGCCCATCATCATCAACACAGACCCAAGACCCTCACAAGGGGCCAAGCCTCACGAGGCGGATGACACGGAGCTTCCTCAGGCACGGCCTCATCAGGCTGGCTCACGGGGAGGCGGAGAGATCAAGGCGGGGTACCTCATGTGGTGCCCGTGACGCAAGCCATGACGACCAAGAGTGCCAGACGGGCGCCAGCCGCACAGTGTCCTCCTTTCCTCTTTGGTGCAAAGGGAGCAAGCGCAGGCGAGAGCATCAAGCAAAGGCACCCATTTCGGTGCAACGAGACCAAGACCAGTCCGACGACAGGGAGGAAGTCATTGTGGAGCCCAAGCCAGCGTCACCACTAGAGCCTTTGGCAGGCGAGGACCAACTTTAGTCAGGATAAGTGTACCAGATGTTCCCCTTCAAAATGGCCAATTGTGGGCACCCTTCCCGCTCAATATTTGGGAATAGGCCCAGGGCCTTTGCCTATAAATAGGACTAGTCACCCACAGGGTAGAGGGATCGAAATCGGAGAGGGATGGAAATCGGAGAGAGAATCGAGAAGAGAGAGAGAGAGAGAAGGGTGACTGAACTCCTCCTAGCAGTTCATCCCCTCGCCAAGAAGAGACCCTCGCGAGGCTGTTCTTCCTTGTATTGCTCATCATCATCAGCCCAAGAGGCAATCCACCACACCACACACTGGAGTAGGGTATTACACCACAACGGTGGCCCGAACCAGTATAAACCCTGTGTCTCTTGTGCTGTTCTTTCCATAGCTTAGATCTTAGCTAGGTGGAGGGGTGCAAGTAAGTAGAAGGAGAAATCTCCGCGCGCACCCCAGTGTTCGAACCTCAAGGGTCTGCCGGAACCTGAAATTCGACAGATGCGGACAGACTATCCGCTACAAATTCGGAAGTAGAGAGCGCCATGAATCACAGGCGTCGTCGGGCCTTACTCCGTGATGCTTATTTCTCCCAAGAGGCATTTGATGCCTTCAACTCAGGAGATGCGTACATCCGTGCTGCTCAGAATGGTCTAGCCCGAGCCACGGACCAGTATGTAAGGGATATACGGGTAAGAAAATCTGACAATTATATGTATCAGTAGCCCCCGAGACTTGAAACAGTTGACGCAACTGATTTAAGGATCATTATTTGTGCAAGTTCTTACAGAGAAGAATTCCTTCCTGTCTCAAGAGTTGGAAGAGTGCAAGGCCCAGCTAGGGGCCATTGTTGCCGCATTGAAGGAGTCCGAGAAGGGCCCCTCTTGTAACACTTGTTTTCATTTCAAAGAATACAGGTACCAGGTAGTATACGACATGCATGCAAATCCAACAATAGATGTTGCAGATGACCCCGGTGTGAATCCGGAGGCCGTGGCGGTGAATGCGGCATGTGCTGATCGACAGCTAAATGCTGGCGAGCGCGTGCTTACGCGAGTCAGGCGGGAGAAAAATAATCTCCAAGACGCCAATATCCGACTGGGCGTGGAATTGAAAGATGCCCGAGCCCAGCTTGCGGACTCCGTAATGGAGAATAAGCGGCTTCGGCGTGACAGTTTTAGTAGTGCTTGAACGAACTTTTTAAAGGAGTTCGGCGAAAAAGCCGGCTAACAAAGTTATGTCTGCAGGTATGCTGATGGGTCGTCCCGCGGAGGAGATGCTTGGGTCTTCGGGTGATCTTCTACCAGAGCTCTCACAACTGCACGAGGAAGTTCGGCAGGTGATGCAGGGTATTGCCCAAGCCTTGTGACCATCCGCGTCCCCGCTAGGAGGCATGGGGGACCTTATAGAGAAGCTCAAGGGAGCGCGGCGGCGCTTCCGATTATGGAAGATATCAGCCTACCGACAAGGTGCGAGGGAAGCCTAGGCTATGGTGAAGACGCGATATACCAAAGCTGACCCAAACCACATGGCCGAGGTCGGACCTTTGGGGCCCGATGGGAAAGAGATCCCTGTCAGTTTAGTGCATGACCAAGTAGAATTAGCCGCAAAGTATTCCCAACAGGATTGTAGGCTAGACAGCCTGTTGGATGGTATAGAAGAAGAATTTAATCAGTCTTAGTGACTGTGTACTTCAAGTGACATATGTAATGTCCTAGCCGAATTGTAAATCATTTGTCATGGCGGACCTTTTCGCTTCGACCTCTGGACCCGATAGTACGGAGTGTATCCGAATACCCGCTCAGTTATGTCAAAACCGGGGCATGCATGGAAACCAGGCGTAGGGGTCATAAGTGCTTGAACAGACAAGTACCCAACTAGCTATATTATATTACATGGGTAGTAAGAAACATCTTCCAGGGAGAATAGTTCTGTTAAGGGTTCCTTTCCCTGGGTACGCATGCCCTAATGTGCATGTCCGAACTGCGAAAAGAGACGCAGGCTATAAACATCTGGGGGCATGTTTAAAATTAAATAAAAGTCATCTTTTATTCACCGACCGAATATTCCCTTAAGAACGCTAGCTTTCGGCTTCACCCGGTCTGAGGTACACATCCGGCTGACCCGGCAGTAACAATCACAGAGGTGCTCCCCTTATGCCCTAGCCGAATTAACGGGAACGTAGGGCATAAATATAAGAGCCAGGCAACCCAGCTTGGCCAAAACTTAAGTCATATCGATGCATATAATGGCGAAAAAGGTACATGCGGAAGAATAACACATGTGTGGGACATAAAGCCCATAAAAATAGTTAGATTAAGCTTCTGTATAATAATCCCCCGGGTATAATGAGTGCGGTTAGCATGGCAAGATTGTGTATCCAAGACACAAGTTTAGCCATTTAGGGCCTTAATGAGAAATAAAAAGAGAGAAAGAGAGAAAAGACAGATATGCAAAAAATTGATGGAGGAAAGGAGATGAACATAGAGTCCGGCGCTAGGTGTAGAATCTTTGGAGTCTGGCTGCGTTCCATGGGTTTGGCTCGAGTTGATTATCCGATGCATCCAGCAGACGGTACGCTCCACCGGTCAGAACCTGGTCGATAATGAATGGACCTTCCATTTGGGCTTGAGCTTGTTCTTTTTCTTCTCCGGCAGGTGTAGAACTAGTTCGCCAACGTTATAGGTTTTGGCCCGTACTTCTCTACTTTGATACCTTCGAGCCTGTTGCTGATAGAATGCGGAACGGGCCTTTGCCACGTCGCGCTCCTCCTCCAGGGTGTCCAAACTATCCTGCCGATAGAGCTCGGCCTCTTTTTCTTCGTACATGCGCACTCGAGGTGAGTCATGAATTATGTCGCAAGGAAGAACCGCCTCTGCGCCGTACACCATAAAGAACGGTGTGTATCCGGTAGTGCGATTCGGCGTGGTCCACAGCCCCCATAGTACGGAGTCGAGCTCCTCTACCCAGTGCGTGTTTGATTCCTTGAAGGACCGCACTAGACTGGGTTTAATGCCGCTCATGATAACACCATTTGCTCGCTCGACTTGACCGTTAGTTTGCGGGTGATAGATAGAAGCATAATCGAGCTTGATGCCCATATTGCTGCACCAAAGTTTCACCTCGTCGGCTGTAAAATTCTTGCCGTTGTTAGTGATGATGCTGTGGGGGATGCCATAACGATGTACAACCCCAGATATGAAGTCTATCACCGGTCCGGATTCAGCCGTTTTGACGGGTTTGGCTTCTATCCATTTGGTGAATTTATCCACCATGACCAGCAAGTATTTTTTCTTATGGGTTCCCCCTTTAAGGGGTCCGACCATATCAAGCCCCCAGACCGCGAATTGCCAAGTAATGGGGATTGTTTGGAGAGCGGTAGGCGGCATATGGCTTTGGTTTGCAAAAAACTGGCAACCGACGCAATGTTGGACCAGATGCTGTGCATCTGTCCGGGCCGTCGGCAAATAAAAACCTGTACGGAAGGCCTTGCTTACAAGGGCCCAGGCTGCGGTGTGGTGGCCACCGAGTCCGGCATGGATTTCTGCCAAAAGCTTCCGCCCTTCCTCTTCGGAGATGCACCTTTGAAGGACTCCGATAGAGCTTTTCTTATAAAGCTCTCCCTCGTGGACCTTGTAGGATTTAGATCGCCGCACTATGCAGCATGCCTCATTTTGGTCCTCGGGTAGTTCCTGCCTGGTTAGATAGGCCAGGAATGGTTCTGTCCAATGGGCGTTGATGGCCATTATTACGTGGGCTGAAGGTGTTATTTCGATGGCAGAGCCTCCGATTGTGTTAGAGTGCTCGGTATCTGGTGTTGTGGCCGGGTCCGGACTATTATTGCCGGTGTCCCCTTCCCATACCACGGATGGCTTAAACAGTTTTTCCAGGAAGATGTTAGGTGGGATAGGGTCGCGCTTAGCACCGATACAGGCGAGGATATCCGCCGCCTGATTATTTTCCTGAGCCACATGGTGGAATTCAAGCCCCTCGAACCGAGCTGACATTTTGAGGACTGCGTTGCGATATGCCACCATTTTCGGTTCCTTGGCATCGAAGTCTCCATTTATTTGAGATATTGCGAGGTTTGAATCCCCACACACCTCCAGGCGTTGAATGCCCATGGAAACTGCCATCTGGAGACCGTGTAATAGGGCCTCGTATTCGGCTGCGCTATTGCAGTTTGTGTATAGTATTTGGAGTATGTATTGAACTGTATCTCTGGTGGGGGATGTCAGGACGATGCCAGCCCCCAGACCAGCCAGCATTTTAGAGCCGTCGAAGTGCATTATCCAATTGGATTATGCGCCGTACTCTTTATGGAGTTCGGCTTCTGTCCATTTGGCGATGAAATCGGCCAGTACTTGCGACTTAATGGCTCGCCGTGGTTTATATGTTATGTTGAACGGGAGGAGCTCGATAGCCCATTTGGCAATCTGGCCCGTGGCATCGCGGTTGTTTATTATGTCGTTGAGTGGTACTTCGGAGGCCACCGTAATTGAACACTCTTGAAAGTAGTGTCGTAATTTCCGAGATGCCATGAATACCGCATATGCTATCTTTTGATAATGTGGGTACCGTGATTTGCATGGAGTGAGGATAGTAGATACATAATATACCGGCTTTTGAAGTGGGAATTTATGTCCGTCTGTTTCTCGTTCAACAACGAGCACTGCGCTTACAACTTGGTGAGTTGCCGCTATATATAATAGTATTGGTTCGCCGACATTTGGCGCGGCCAAGATTGGGTTGGTGGCTAGGATGGCTTTTATTTCTTCCAATCCGGCCATGGCTGTGTCCGTCCACTCAAAGTGTTTGGTGCGCCGAAGAAGGCGATAAAGGGGGAGTGCCTTTTCTCCTAATCGGGAGATGAAGCGGCTTAAGGCCTCCACACATCTAGTTAACTTCTGGATTTGCTTGAGGTCAGTTGGGATAGCCAACTATGACAGAGCCCGGATCTTAGCCAGATTTGCTTCAATTCCTGTGTTGGAGACGATAAAGCCCAGGAGCTTTTGAGCGGGTACGCCGAAAACGCATTTTTCCGGATTGAGCTTAATGTCATATGTTCGAAGATTGTCGAACGTGAGCCTCAAGTCATCTATTAAGGAGTTGACGTGTCTGGTTTTAACGACCACATCGTCGACGTATGCCTCCACAGTTTTCTCAATCTGCTTTTCCAGACATGTCTGAATCATGCGCTGATACGTTGCGCCAGTGTTTTTGAGCCCGAAGGGCATTGTGTTAAAACAGAAGGGGCCGTATGGAGTGATGAATGCCGTTGCGGCTTGATCGGACACCGCCATCTTAATTTGGTGGTAACTGGAGTATGCGTCGAGGAAGCACAATGAGTCGTGTCCTGCGGTAGCGTCGATAATTTGATTGATGCGAGGGAGGGGGAAGGGCTCCTTTGGGCACGCCTTATTAAGGTCCTTGAAGTCGACGCATAAGCGCCAGGATTTGTCCTTCTTGGGCACCATCACCATGTTTGCTAGCTAGTCCGGATGCTTTATTTCTCTAATGAATCCGGCCTACAGTAGCTTGGCTAGCTCCTCTCCCATGGCTTTTCGCTTAGGTTCGGAGAAACGCCGAAGAGTCAGCTTAACCGGCTTGAATCCTTTTAGAATGTTAAGGCTATGCTCGGCCAGCCTGCGTGGGATTCCTGGCATGTCTGAAGGATGCCAGGCGAATATGTCCCAATTCTCGCAGAGGAACTCCCGTAGTGCAGCGTCTACGGCGGGGTTTAACTGTGCCCCGATGGATGCTGTTTTTGTGGGGTCTGTTGGATGGACTTGGAATTTGACTATTTCATCCGCTGGTTTAAAGGAGGTGGACTTGGATCTTTTGTCTAGTATCACGTCATCCCTGTCCACTTTGGAGTGCAGCACGGTTAACTCCTCCGCCACAAGGGCTTCGGATAATGCCTCGAGGGCCTGTGCGGCTATTTTGTTCTCGGCGCAGAGTGCTATGTCCGGATCACTAGCTAGAGTGATGATTCCATTGGGTTTGGGCATTTTGAGCTTCATGTACCTGTAATGGGGTATGGCTTGAAAAATCGTGAATGCCTCCCGCCCTAGAAGGGCGTGGTATCCGCTATTGAACGGGGACACTTTGAATGTGATTTCTTCAGACCTGTAATTCTCCCGAGTGCCGAATACCACATCTAGTGTGATTTTCCCAGCGCAACGTGCCTCCCGACTAGGGATAATTCCTCGGAAGGTCGTGCTGATTTGCTCAATACGGTTGCTGTCTATTTCCATTTTTTGAAGAGTCTCCTCATAATTGAGGTTTAGTCCGCTACCGCCGTCCATGAGCAGTTTAGTGAGCCGAAAGCCGTCCACAACTGGACTGACGACCAAAGCGGCTGGTGCTCGGGTTGTTCGGAATCTAGGTTCGTCACTGGCATTGAAGGTGATAGCCGTGCCGCTCCATGGATTTATTGCTGCCACGTGGCAGACTTCGGCAAGGCTGCGGAGTGCTCGCTTCCGCCTATTATTTGAGGCGAAGGTCTCAAAGACTGTCAATACTGTATTGTTATCCACGGGAAGGTGCTCTGGGGTTTTTTGGATGAGGAGATCCTCACCGCTCTTGGCCACCTGCCAGAGTACCCAACATGCTCTAAGGCTATGCGTTGGTATGGTATCCGTTGTACTATGAATTTTGCAGGGCCCGTTAAGCCATCCCTCCAATACGGTTCCACGCCCTGTAGTGGGCTTTCGCTTCTTTGTAATTGAGTCAGGCGACTTATGAGAGTTCACCCTTTTAGTTCGGACTGGGGTTTGTGTCAGAGCCGGATTATCCCAAAATTTTGTTTGGGTTTTCCAGGCGCTTTCCATCGCACAGTACTTCTGTACTATGGCCGCCATGTCAGCGAAGTGTGCTATGTCACGGCGACTTATGGCGTTGAGGATTCCCTTGTCCGTGCAATTGTTGCAAAAGAACAAAATTGCATCTTCCTCGCGATAGTCCTTGACCTTGTTCATTACAAGGAGGAATCTGGCCCAATAGTGATGTACTGTCTCTTGGGGTGCTTGCCTAATGTGGGAAAGATCGTTTGTATCTAGGTGGGTGGGTGGATTTAAGTTCGGAACTTGACCCAATCTGAGACCCTGGGGCAGGGGAGTTTCCGATCTTGGAAATTCGGGCTCCGGGATGTTGCCCCGTAGGTTCGGTATGCAGCCTGATTCTAGGTTCAGGGTTAGGGCGATGTCCTCTGAAAGTGCAACTATCCCTAGGTGGTTTTGGTAATTCATAACAACATATAGCTCATTGAGCTAATGCTATTCCAAGATGATTATTTCAGGAAAGCTCAATGATTTGCATGGCATGGATATGAAAGTGGAACCCTCAAAATGCTAAGGACAATGGATTGGCTCAAGCTCAAAAGCTCAAGACTCTTCATTTCATATTTTAGTGATCCAAGATCACATTGAGTCCATAGGAAAAGCCAATACTATTAAGGAGGGACGAGGTGTTGCTTAATGAGCCTCTTGCTTCATGTGCTTAATGATATGCTCCAAAACCCTCAACTACTTTCCCATATCCACATATGACCTAAACTCTAAGCCAAAATCGGTCCTACCGATTTTTCCTATCCGGCGCCACCGAGTTTCAATTGTCATTAGCCACTGCCAAACCCTAGCAATTCGGTCCTACCGATAAGGATCTCGGTCCCACCGAGATGGGGTTGCAAACTCTCTGTTTCCCTTTCGTAACTTTTCGGTCCCACCGAAAGAGCGAATCGGTCCCACCGAGATTGCAATGTAAACTCAGTGTTTCCCCTTTGTAACTTTTCGGTCTCACTGAGTTCCACTCGGTCCCACCGAAAGAGCAAATCGGTCCCACCGAGTTTGCCTGACCAACTCTCTGGTTAGCTAATTACCAAACTCGGTCTCACCGAGTTTGTGTAATCGGTCTCACCGAGATTACGTTATGCCCAAACCCTAACGGAATTGGTCCTATCGAGTTGCATGTCAGTCCCACCGAAATTCCTAATGGTCACTAGGTTTACCTTTTCGGTCCGACCGAGTTTTCTGATTCGGTCCCACCGAGATTGGTAAATTGTGTGTAACGGTTGGATTTTGAGTGGAGGCTATATATACCCCTCCACCTCCTTCTCATTCGATGTGAGAGCAACCAGAACACACACATCATTCCTACTCATATGTTCTGAGAGAAAACCACCTACTCATGTGTTGAGATCAAGACATTCCATTCCTACCATATGAATCTTGATTTCTAGCCTTCCCAAGTTGCTTTCCACTCAAATCTTCTTTCCATCAAATCTAAATACTATGAGAGAGAGTTGAGTGTTGGGGAGACTATCATTTGAAGCACAAGAGCAAGGAGTTCATTACCTACACACCATTTGTTACTTCTTGGAGAGTGGTGTCTCCTAGATTGGCTAGGTGTCACTTGGGAGCCTCCGACAAGATTGTGGAGTTGAACCAAGGAGTTTGTAAGGGCAAGGAGATTGCCTACTTCGTGAAGATCTACCGCTAGTGAGGCAAGTCCTTCGTGGGCGTTGGCCATGGTGGGATAGACAAGGTTGCTTCTTCGTGGACCCTTTGTGGGTGGTTGCTTCTTCGTGGACCCTTCGTGGGTGGAGCCCTCCGTGGACTCGCGCAACCGTTGCCCTTGGGTGGAGCCCTGTGTGGACTCACGCAACCGTTACCCTTCGTGGGTTGAAATCTCCATCAACGTGGATGTAGGATATCACCACCTATCCGAACCACGGGAAAAACATCCGTGTCTACAATAGCGTTTGAAATCTCCAAACCCTTCCCTTTATATTCTTGCAAGTTGCATGCTTTACTTTCTGCTGCCAATATACTCTTTGCATGCTTGCTTGAATTATGTGATGATTGCTTGACTTGTCCCAAAATAGCTAAAATCTGCCAAGAACTAAAATTGGGAAAAGGTTAAGTTTTTATTTGTTCAAGTAGTCTAATCACCCCCCCTCTAGACATACTTCGATCCTACAAGTGGTATCAGAGCCTTGGTCTCCATTTGCTTGATCTCCATAGCTTTTGGTGGTCATAGCCTTGGTTTCACAACCTAGGAGAGTATGGCGTCTAGCAAGGGAAATTATCACCATAGAGGTCCTTACTTTGATGGTACTAATTTTGCTAGTTGGAAGCATAAAATGAAAATGCATATTCTTGGACATAACCCCGCCGTTTGGGCTATTGTGTGTGTTGGTTTGCAAGGTGACTTCTTTGATGGGAAAGAACCAAACCGTGAAGCTACCGCGGATGAGTTGAAAATGTTGCAATACAATGCTCAAGCTTGTGATATTCTCTTCAATGGTTTGTGCCCCGAAGAATTCAACTAAATCAGCCGCCTTGAGAATGCAAAGGAAATTTGGGACACTTTGATTGATATGCACGAAGGTACCGACTCCGTCAAGGAATCCAAGTTGGATGTGCTTCAAAGCCAACTTGACAAGTTCAAGATGAAGGATGGTGAAGGTGTCGCCGAAATGTACTCTAGGCTTGCTCTCATCACAAATGAGATTGCCGGCTTAGGAAGTGAAGAGATGACCGATAAATTCATCATCAAGAAGATCCTAAGAGCCTTGGATGGAAAATATGATACCGTGTGCACATTGATCCAAATGATGCCCAATTACAAAGATCTCAAGCCAACGGAGGTGATTGGAAGGATTGTTGCTCATGAGATGTCACTTAAGGATAAAGAGGAACTTCACAACAAATCAAGTGGTGCCTACAAAGCCTCATGTGAAGCCCCTACATCATCAAGTGAGAAACAAGACTTCAATGAAGAATTGAGCTTAATGGTGAAGAACTTCAACAAGTTCTACAAGAGTAGAAGCAAAGATAGAAGCTCCAAATCAAGCTCCTACAATGACAAAAGATCTTCTAGTCGAGAGCGAAACTGCTACAATTGTGGAAGACCCGGACACTATTCCAATGAGTGTACGGCTCCCTACAAGAGAAGAGAAGATTCTCCAAAAAGAAGAAGCAAAGGATCACCACCAAGAGAGAGAAGGAGTAGAGATGATCGTTATGAACGAAGATACTCACGGAGAAGCAAGGATTCGGAAAGGAAGGAAAAATCATCAAGGAGCTACACAAGACGAAGACATCAAGCTCATGTTGGTGAATGGGTATCCGGCTCCGACTCCGACAGCCACTCCGAGAGAAGTTATCACTCCGACTCCGAAGATACTCAAGATGAAGGTGTTGCCGGTCTAGAACTTGTGTCATCCAACTCCTATGACATATTTGGCTCACCAAATGAAGGAATTGGAAGATGCTTCATGGCCAAAGGTCCTAAGGTAACACATCCCGAGTATGTTGATTTCAATAGTGATGAAGATGACTTGTTAGGTGATGATTTGATTGGTGACAACTCTAGTGATGAATACTATGATGAAAAACCAATTAATCATGCTAATCAAGATAAAACGAATGACAATGATAAGGAGAAGATTGAGGCTCTAACTAAAGAACTAAAAACTCTTAAGTTAGCTCATGACACTATCTTCGAAGATCATCGAGAACTTTTAAGGGCTCATGAGAAGCTACGCTTTGAAAAGCTCAATCTTGAGCAAGAGCATGAGTTCTTAAAGGCAATCAATGATGATCTCCGCAAGAAAAGTTCTTCTTACATTGCCAAGCATTTACTCTTCTCCACTTACATGCCTCAAGTCAAGTCTAGTAACAAGAAAGATTCTTCCTCTAGTAGTAACAATGATCATGCTAAATCCAATATTGTTGCTTCTAGTAGTTCTCTTGATTCCACTAATGATTCTCTTAGCCAAGTTACACTTGAGCAAGAAAATAGCTTATTGAAGGGAATTATAGAGAAAGGAGTGTACAAGAGCCTTGCCGGGAGTAAGCAATTGGAGGAAATTGTGCGCAAGCAAGGAATGCACCGGAAGAATCAAGGCGTTGGTTTTGAACGAAAGTTCAATGCCAATGGAGTTGAATGGGAAGAAGATCAATACCCCAAGACGAAGTTTGTCCCTCAACAAGAGAAGTATACTTCTTTCAAGGGGACACAAGCTCAAGATGATCTTCCACCACAAGACTATGAGCACAAAGGCAAGGACAAGCTTCAAGAGGAAATTGATGCATTTGAAGAAGCTCCTAAGACCTTAGTCAAGTGGATTCCCAAGACTACTTCAAGTTCCACTTCATCAAGTATGACTACAACTCCAAGGATTCCCATCAAGATGATGTGGATCCAAAATAAGAAGAACTAGAGAGTTCTCGAGGGTGACTCCGCCAACATACTTCACTCTTATCATTTTGGCAAGAACAAGTGCAATCAACTTCCACATCTTGCACTAGTTCAAGGAGTCACAAACCCTCTTGTTGGTAAGACAAGGGACAAGGTAACCTAAAGTCTTCATGGACATCATCTTTTGTGTGCATCACTCTATGTCTATGGATATCCTTGTTTGTTCCTTGTGGGACTAACCCATGTAGGTATTGAAAGTGCAACTCACTCAAATGGATAGCTCCAAGAGATCTATATCAACATTGAGCATCCACATCTTCAATATCTACATGAAGTCATCATCGACAAAACCCAAGGTTAGTTCATCCCTCTTAGGGGGGATATCACATCTAGGGGGAGCTTTACTCTAAGACTTGAGCTAAAGCAACTCTAAAGATGTGAACAAAACAATGCTTTATGTAAAAGTGGTAACCCCACTTGAGCTTAAACGATGAGTATGACCTACGATCAAGTGTTCTCACTTGACTCCTAAGTCAATATACTCATATATAGATGACCTAGTCATCGCAAATTGCTTGATAGATGCTAGAATTGGTTGTGCATGCTTTGCCACATATTTCATTTGCTATCTTATTGTGTGAGCATGTTGGTTGCATATTTTACTCATTCGAGGACATCCACTTGTTGCTTTGATTGTTTGGCTTTATCTTCTTTTGCCAAGTGGATGGACAAGAATGCCTAAGAACCTCCTCTAGCTATCTATGCTTTTCTCATCTCAAACTCTATTCATGCTGCATCACAAAACTTGATCAAGTCAGATTCGAACCACTCTGTGTGAGGAGCGCTCGGAGTCCCCGATTCGTCATAGACTTAAACTTCCAAAACCTCTTTATGAATCTCGGTCCGACCGATACTCCATTTTCGGTCCTACCGAGTTCATTAAGTTGATCTAGGTTTTTGATCTCGGTGCAACCGATTTGAACTTTTCGGTCACACCGAGCTGCAATAACTGCACACGGTTTTGCATCTCGGTGCCACCGAGTTGTTCCACTCGGTCACACCGATAGGGTCGGGCTATATATAGTGACGGGCAGAATTTTGGAAATTTCTCCAAAACCTCCTCGCCCGCGCGATAGCCTGCTCTGCCCTCGAGGTCTCCGGATTGTCTCCTCGCCGCCAGCAGCCTCCAGTCGCTGGTCTTCGCCGCTGTCAACGGATTTCTGCCCCGCCGTTGCCGCCGTAGCAAGTCCACGCCGAACTACTATATTGACTTGATCATTGTGCTATTCCTCAATCTGATTCCTAGCACATTGTGATTATCATGAATCTTGCCACGATTGATAAACTTCTGTCCAGTCAAAACGCTCGTAGATTAGGTTTAATTCGAAAATTTTAGGGTTAGGTTTCCGCCGAAACCATCTCGGACCCACCGAGTTGAAAAACTCGGTCCCACCGATCTGGCTTTTGCCATTGCACAAGTTAAACTCGGTCTGACCGAGAATAACTTATCGGTGCGACCGATTTTGGAATTCTATGAAACCCTAGCAGTCTCGGTGCCACCGAACTGTGACTCAGTCTGACCGAGTTCACCAGTTCTGGTGCCAAAACTGCTTCGGTGTCACCGAGTTTGAAAATCGGTAGATCCGAGATGCTTTCTGTGGAAAACTAAAACTAAGTTTTTGAATTAATCTTTTGCAAAAATCTCTGCTTTTTGTGATGCTAATCCACTCTATCTCTTCTATAATCTATTCACAGGGTCAGCAGTCAGTTTGCAACATGTCTGATCAAAGTGACAGCCAGAACCTCTCAGAGCAGCAAGTCGTGATGAGTGAGGGCACTAGCCCCTCAAGTTCTTCTGATGATGGCAGCAGGAGCACACCCAGCAATCTGCCTAAGGCTGCCACATGTCAAAGGAAGAAGAGAACGTTTGATTCTGAGGATGAAGACTATGTGGCAGAGGAAGAGGCCACTTCCAAGAGGATTGAGCCAGCTCAAGGCTCAAAGCCAGGCCTGAAGATCAAGAGGCCAGCAGGCAGGCAACCCATGTCTAAGGCTAGAGCATCAACTGAGAAGACTGCACCTGCTCCCATTGAGCCCATTGCTGCTGAGGGCAAGAAGAGGAAAGAGAGAGTGAAGAAGACTGTAGCCAAAGTGCTTGGGAGAGCATCCATCATGGTAGAAGAGGAGGAGGAAGAAGAGGTTGCTGCACCAGCACCCAAGGCAGCCAAACTTATGGGAGATGCCATATGGTCAGGGAGAGCTGCATCCAAGCCCAAGGAAGCTCCTAAGGCTGCATCTAAGCCTAAGACAGCTCCAAAGAGAAACACAAGGAGTATACCTGCTGCAGAAAAGAACAAGGCCCCAGTGCCTGAAGCTATTGAAGAAGAGGAAGAGAGTGTCCTTCGGAAGCTCAAGCCAAAGATCCCAGACCACAACGATGCTCATCCTGTGGCTGAGGACATGAAGCTCAGGAGAGACTCAGGGCTCAGGAGATGGAGAGAAGAAGATCCATATGCTTCTAGGAGAAGGACTGCCGTGGACTACAGATTTCACACAAAGGAGCAACAAGATTTTAATGAGACTGTTTTGCTTGACAAGAAGCCAATCGTTTGTGACATGAGATGGGTCGACTGGACCTATATCAAGGAGAATGAAGAGCACTATCCAGGAGTTCAGGACAGCTTCAGAGCATGTGGAGTAGAGGACTTTGTTGGGCAGAAGCTCACAAAGTGGAACGAGGAACTCATCATGTAGTTCTACTCCACAGCTCACTTTTATCCGGATGGAAGGATTACATGGATGTCAGAGGGTACAAGGTACCAATCTACAGTGGCTGAGTGGGCACAGATCATCAATGCCCCAGAAGAGCGAGATGAGGACTTGGACATCTATGCCAAGAAGAAAATGGACCATAACTCCATGTCCAACATGTACAAGGAAATTCCCAATGAAGCTCTTGACTCATTCAAGTTTGGCTCAGTGCACTATCTGCTCTCAGGATTGCCTACTATCAATTGGATACTAAGGCACACTCTGTTGCCTAAGTCTGGAGATCACAAGATGATCGGAGGTCACGCAATCAACCTGCTTCATGTCTTTGACGTGCCTCAGAAATTCAAGGTCATGAGTCTCATTGTGGAGACCATTAAGAGGACAGCTGCAGATCAGAAGAGGAGCTGTGGATATGCCCCTCAGATTCAGGAGCTCATCAACTCCAAGATGGGCACGGGCATATATCTTTTGGATAAGGAACACCTGCCCATCCGTCCAGATTTTGAGAACAATGAAGTTGTGATGACAGAGAATGAGCCATCGTCTGCACAAGCATTTGCAAAGAAGGAGAAGGCGAAGAAGGAGAAAGCTGCCAGGATGCCTACTCAAGAGGAGGCATCTGAGTACTTCTTGAAGACCAAACAAGAGCAGCTTAGTTACTTGATTGCATCCTCGCTGAGAATTGAGCAAAGTATAGCCAACCTCACCAAAAATCAGCAGAGCCTAGAGAGGATCATGGAACAGAAGTTCTATGACTTGGATGTCAAGGTAACAGAAGTCCAGTCTGTAGTGGAGCAGCTCCAGGAGGACATGAATGAGAGGAGAGGCAGGACCACAACTCATGCTTTTTCTAGAGTGCCACGAGGTCGAAGGTCGTCTGCACTGCCAGTTGCTGACACCAGAGCTACAACATCTGCACCAGCCACGGCCTCAGCTCCAGCGTCTACCTCAGCTCCAACTCCAGCGACTACTTCAACATCTACCGAAGCCTTCGTCCTTGGAGTGATCCGGACTCCACCACCACCTGAAGATCAAGCCTGAGCGACGACTTAGCACTATGCATTTTCTAGGAACTTTTTGGTAACTTGTTGCCAAAGGGGGAGAAGATGTATAGATCATAGGCTTCGAGAGAGAGAGTGTTGCTTTTCTCTCTTGTTTTATTTGGTGGTCTTTTTGAACTTTTTCTGCTTTTGCGTGCTTGATACTATGTCATTATTTGTGAGACATCGATGATCATGTGTTTGATCATAAGCTACACTTAATGTTTGCTTAATGCTTTCTTAAATATTATCATGCTATCTATCGTTTGTGATCATTCACTATTCTTGGTGATGAGTGCATGTATTTCATTCTTATGATTTTGAGCGCTCCACCAAGATGTATGTGACATGGAAGAGTAACCCATGACTCTAACTCTTTGTGCATTTGCAGTCCAAAGCAAATTTTATATATGCACAAATTTAGGGGGAGCTCTTACTTATCACATACTTCTCAAAGCGACGATATACTTCATGCTTATTATCATTTGTCGAAGCTTTGATCTATATGTTGTCATCAATTACCAAAAAGGGGGAGATTGAAAGTGCAACTATCCCTAGGTGGTTTTGGTAATTCATAACAACATATAGCTCATTGAGCTAATGCTATTCCAAGATGATTATTTCAGGAAAGCTCAATGATTGGCATGGCATGGATATGAAAGTGGAACCCTCAAAATGCTAATGACAATGGATTGGCTCAAGCTCAAAAGCTCAAGACTCTTCATTTCATATTTTAGTGATCCAAGATCACATTGAGTCCATAGGAAAAGCCAATACTATTAAGGAGGGATGAGGTGTTGCTTAATGAGCCTCTTGCTTCATGTGCTTAATGATATGCTCCAAAACCCTCAACTACTTTCCCATATCCACATATGACCTAAAACTCTAAGCCAAACTCGGTCCTACCGATTTTTCCTATCCGGCGCCACCGAGTTTCAATTGTCATTAGCCACTGCCAAACCCTAGCAATTCGGTCCTACCGATAAGGATCTCGGTCCCAACCGAGATGGGGTTGCAAACTCTCTGTTTCCCTTTCGTAACTTTTCGGTCCCACCGAAAGAGCGAATCGGTCCCACCGAGATTGCAATGTAAATTCAGTGTTTCCCCTTTGTAACTTTTTCTCGGTCTCCGAAAGAGCAAATCGGTCCCACCGAGTTTGCCTGACCAACTCTCTGGTTAGCTAATTACCAAATCGGTCTCACCGAATTTGTGTAATCGGTCTCACCGAGATTACGTTATGCCCAAACCCTAACCATATCGGTCCTACCGAGTTGCATGTCAGTCCCACCGAAATTCCTAACGGTCACTAGGTTTACATTTTCGGTCCGACCGAGTTTTTGATTCGGTCCCACCGAGATTGGAAAATTGTGTGTAACGGTTGGATTTTGTGTGGAGGCTATATATACCCCTCCACCTCCTCTCATTCGATGAGAGAGCCATCAGAACACACACATCATTTACTCATATGTTCTGAGAGAAAGACCACCTACTCATGTGTTGAGACCAAGACATTCCATTCCTACCATATGAATCTTGATCTCTAGCCTTCCCAAGTTGCTTTCCACTCAAATCTTCTTTCCACCAAATCCAAATCCTATGAGAGAGAGTTGAGTGTTGGGGAGACTATCATTTGAAGCACAAGAGCAAGGAGTTCATTACCTACACACCATTTGTTACTTCTTGGAGAGTGGTGTCTCCTAGATTGGCTAGGTGTCACTTGGGAGCCTCCGACAAGATTGTGGAGTTGAACCAAGGAGTTTGTAAGGGCAAGGAGATCGGCCTACTTCGTGAAGATCTACCGCTAGTGAGGCAAGTCCTTCGTGGGCGTTGGCCATGGTGGGATAGACAAGGTTGCTTCTTCGTGGACCCTTTGTGGGTGGTTGCTTCTTCGTGGACCCTTCGTGGGTGGAGCCCTCCGTGGACTCGCGCAACCGTTGCCCTTGGGTGGAGCCCTGTGTGGACTCGCGCAACCGTTACCCTTCGTGGGTTGAAGTCTCCATCAACGTGGATGTAGGATAGCACCACCTATCCGAACCACGGGAAAAACATCTGTGTCTCCAATAGCGTTTGAAATCTCCAAACCCTTCCCTTTATATTCTTGCAAGTTGCATGCTTTACTTTCCGCTGCCAATATACTCTTTGCATGCTTGCTTGAATTATGTGATGATTGCTTGACTTGTCCCAAAATAGCTAAAATCTGCCAAGAACTAAAATTGGGAAAAGGTTAAGTTTTTATTTGGTCAAGTAGTCTAATCACCCCCCCTTCTAGACATACTTCGATCCTACATCCTCCCATGAGTGGGTATCCGACTTGGAGAGCTCGGGAATCCGGACATAGTTCATCCTCGGGATAGAGGGAGAATCGCCGCATTGCTCCTCCACCACCGCTATCTGATGGGTGACCGGCGGAGAGTTGATCTCCCTTTGGTCGGGTTTAAGCCTGATTCAATCGTAGTCTGTAGCGACTCCTAGAGGGGCGATGCGATCCAAGAGCTCGTTCAAAGAGGAGAGTTCCATTGGATTCATCTGCTCGGTGAATTTCGAGCCGATGTGGAGGCTATTTTCGATGACCCAAGAAATCATCGTCGGTGCAACGACCGAGCGGGCGGTCATGAGAAAGCCGCCTATTTGGAGAGTTTGGCCTACAGCCAGGGCTCCCCCAGAGGTGATGTTGTCCTTGACAATGAGACGAGCCATCCCTCCTTATGATGACGACACAATGGAACTCTCAATGAAAGCACCAATGTCGGTGTCAAAACTGGCGGATCTCGGGTAGGGGGTCCCGAACTGTGCGTCTAAGGTTGATGGTAACAGGAGGCAGGGGACACGATGTTTACCCAGGTTCGGGCCCTCTTGATGGAGGTAATACCCTACGTCTTGCTTGATTGTTCTTGATGATATGAGTATTACAAGAGTTGATCTACCATGAGATCGTAGAGGCTAGACCCTAGAAGCTAGCCTATGGTATGATTGTCTGTTGTCCTACGGACTAAACCCCCCGGTTTATATAGACACCGGAGGAGGCTAGGGTTACACAGAGTCGGTTACAAGGGAGGAGATCTACATATCCGTATTGCCTAGCTTGCCTTCCATGCCAAGGAGAGTCCCATCTGGACACGGGACGAAGTCTTCAATCTTTTATCTTCATAGTCCAACAGTCCGACCAAAGGATATAGTCCGGCTGTCCAAAGACCCCCTAATCCAGGACTCACTCAGCTGCGCCTAAGGGATCCCTGGTGTTCCTGAAGACCAGTCTCAACCTGAATAGCCTTGTTCATGAAGGTGGCAAAGTCGGAAAAGTCATGAATGAGTAGTGGTAGCATGATATCATGGTGAAGTCCATCACGGAACTTTTCTTGCCTACGAGCATCAGTTGCAATGTCTTCTTCAGCATAACGTGACAAGTCCAGATATTCTCGCTGATAAGCATCTACAGACTTGTTGCCTTGGGTGACGTTGCGGAACTCGCGCTTCTTCTTGTCCATGATTCCCTGAGGAATGAAGCGAGCACGGAAGGCATCTTGGAAATCTGGCCAAGTGATGACCATTACAGCAGTTAGGGTACGCCTGTGGCTGTCCCACCATTGAGCAGCGGGACTCTTGAGGAAGAAGGTTGCGAAGGTGACATAGCTTGCAGGGGCTACATCAGCAGACTCCATCTCATAGGTGATATCACGAAGCCAGTCATCAGCATCAAGGGGGTGAGTTGAGCTGCGGTAGAGACGTGGGTTCAGGCGAGAGAAATCCTGCAGAGTTACTGGGGTTGGCGGTTGGTTCATATTGGGGCGAGGAAACTGATCCATTATTCCTTCCATGAATTGGCGATTCAGCTCAAACTGTTGCATCATTCCGGCCATGAATTCAGGCGGTGGTGGAGCGTGGCCACCACGGCCACGACCAGCAGGTCTAACCATCCTACTAACATGAGCATTTGCAAAGACAAGGATCATTCATATTGAAACATGCATAATGAAAGAGGTATGATGGATACCACACAGCAGTCAACACGATAGTGTGTGTACTATTCAAGATACTAATCTAAGAAATAACTATGGCTTATCCAACTTTGGGCTGACTGTGGCCACGGGATCCTAATGTTAGAGTAGTAAATTCGTTTAACTCGAATGGAAGAGAGATTAGAATCCCAGAGTAAAGATCGAGGAGTAAAAGATCCTAATACCACCAAAAGGCGGCATGGGCCCGTAAGACACACAACCATGTTAGTAAAAGTTTTTCAGTGACTAGACTCAACTTCGGCCAAGGAGTTGGAAAGGGGGATCCTATAGGCAGTCGGATCTGATACCAACTTGTGACGCCCTCGATTCAACAGTACACTAATCATACACGCAAATGTGTATGATCAAGATCAAGGACTCACGGCAAGATATCACAACACAATTCTAGACACAAATGAAATAATACAACCTTTATATTACAAGCCATGGGCCTCGAGGGCTCGAATACATAAGCTCAAATACACAAGAGACAGCGAAAGCAACAATATCTGAGTAAAGACATGAATTGAACAAGTTTGCCTTAAGAAGGCTAGCACAAAAGCAACATCGATCGAAAAGGCAAGGCCGCCTGCCTGGGACCTCCTAACTACTCCTGGTCTTAGGCGGCCTCCACGTAGTAGTAGGCTCCATCGGGTAGTAGTAGTAGTTGACTGGGTCGCATCTGGCTCCTGGGATCCACCATCTGGTTGCAACAACCGAAAAGAAGAAAGAAGGGGGAAAAGGGGGTAGCAAAGAAACCATGAGTACTCATCCAAAGTACTCGCAAGCATCAGATCTATACTAAGTATGCATTGGTATCAAATGAAAGGGTTGTATCTGTGGACTGAACTGCACAATGCCAAAATAGAGGGGAGACACTAGTCCTATCAAAGACTAGCATCTTCAAGCAGCTCCAAGCATCTGGCAGCATCAGAAGAGATAAGAGTAGCATAAATTAAAGTTGTAGTAGTGTTATTAACCTCGGCCAAAGATCCTTTCTCGACTCCCTGCGAGAAAGCAATCCTAGAGCCATACTATCCATTTCTCATCACAAGTATCCAGTTCTAGTTGTATCGATCGGGATACAACTCTAAGTGTCAGTTACCGTAGGACAGGCTATCGATAAATGTTTTCTTCCCTACAAGGGTCCACCAACTTACCCACCACGCTCGATTAAATATGGTCGGACACACTTTCCTAGGTCATGCCCGACCTTGGCGAAACGATACGTCGCGACCCGACCTAGGTTTAATAGAGAGGTCAGCACGCTGGACTAAACCTATGCCCCCAAGGGTCTTGGGCCATCGCCCTGGGAACTCCTGCACGTTGCGTGGGCGGCCGGTAAGCAGACCTAGCTGCCTCCTTAAAAAGGCAGGTGCTTACACAGTCCAACCCGGTGTGCGCCGCTCAGTCTTATGACGTCTATTAAGCTTCGGCTGATGCATACGACGCAGAACGCCCATACTATGCCCACGTGATGGTTAGTGCTATAAGGCATCGGCCCCTTAGATCAAATATTCAAACCGTTAGTGTGTTGGTACTGCGGTCACGAGCAGAGACTCGCGAAAGATGTGACCCCGTCACCCCGTCTCGAGTACTTGCAGCAAGGGCTAAGAATGCCCAGCCACGCCTCGTAAGTATCTCGTGGGCACCTACCGGGTCAACCCGACTCCATGTCACTCGCAATTACGCTCGCGCGGGTACCCCTCAGGGCCGACCCGTCTTTAGTAACATGGTTCAGTGTAAAGTCATAGTAACCATAGTAACTGTGTGTCTAACACCAAGGGAAACCCTGAGGAACCACCCTCGGTGGATTCCTCTCGATGTAATCATCAAGGTGAACATAAGAGGAACCACCCTCGAGGTTCACACTTGTGGGGTTGCACGACAGAGTCATATCGGAAGTGGTTAAGGAGGAACTTACCCTCGATGACCACGACCAATTAGCTACACTACAGAGATCTCATCAGGAGTGATGTATGAGGTGTCACCCTCGACACTCTATAGTAACTCTGCAGAGTCGTACAACTAGGGGGGTGATGTGCGGTGTCGGGGCCTGGACGTCGATCACGTTGATCGAGTTATCGAACATAAAGCAGGGCAACAAGTACAAGGTGGGGGTCACTGATGGATCACTAACCAACCTATACTAAGCAGTTTAGGATAAGCAGGTGGGTAACAATAAGAAGGTTACAAAAGCAGGCTATGCATCAGAATAGGAGCAATCAATTACAGTAGCAAAATCTAATGCAAGCATGCGAGAATGGAATGGGCGATATCGAGATGATCAAAGGGGGGGCTTGCCTGGAAGCTCTGATGTAAAGGAAGAAGGATCGTCGGAGACATAGTCAATCATAGGGGCAGCATCGATCTCGGGGTCTACCGGAGAGAAGAGGGGGAAGAAACAATAAATATAAAGCAAACAAAGTATCACAAAGCATAACATGGCAATAAGTTGTGTCTGGTGTGACCTAAGGTATGGCTACACGATATAGGTGAAGGGGGGAAACTCAACCGGGATTGATTTCCCAGTTCTGGACCTGTGTCACACATATGACCGGAGGGGGAATGTTCCATGTTCAAATAGTTAGAGGCATCCGACAGGTAAACAGACCGCGTACTTGGATTCGTAGGATTTTTCTGAGCAACTTTCATATATATAACTTTTTAATTTGAGCTACGGTTTATTATCTATGATTTTCTAAAGATTTACACATTTTCTAGAATTTTTCAAATTAACAAAAATTCATTATGACGTCAACATTGCGTGGGGATGACGTCAGCAGTCAATAGACTAGCTGACCTGGGTGAAACCTGACCTGTGGGTCCAGTGGGACCCACATGTCAGCCTCTATTAGTATAGCAGTGGATTAAACTAATCTAGCAGGGTTAATTAGGGGTGTGGGCCTCGGGTGTCAATGGTAGTTTAGGTTAATCTGATTACTTTTATTTATAAAATGTTTATTCGACTAGTTAACAGAGGGGGGCCCACATGTTAGTGGCTGGGGGCTGTCCAGTCAGCACGTTGACCGCGGTCAACAAGTCAGGGGGGCCCCGGGGCCATTTTTTAGTGACCCAGGTGGTGGCCCCAGGCTGGCCACGTCGGCTGGCGGCAGTGGCGCGCCAACGGCGGCCGTTCAGATGGCCGCGCGGTGCGTACATGGTCGGAAACTAGCCACCGGGGAACGTTTGGACCGCCGCGAGCATCTACGGGCACAGGGGGACGATGCGCTTCGAACTGCGGCAGCTGCGGGGGTGGGGGTTGGCTGGAGCGACACCGGTGGCGAGCATGGGTGGTGGTTGGCTTCGGGCCTCATCGGGGACGGGGCTACGGGCACTCAAAAGGACCGTGGGGTGGTGCGTTCAAAAGCAGGGGCTCTGGCGCACCCACTCGAGGTCTCAGCCAGGGCTGGGATGGACGGTGTTGATGGTGGCGTCAACCGTGGCGGACGCTGGAGTACGACCATGGTCGGGAACAAGGCTAGAGGGCATGTGGAGGCACGGGCTTGAGCTCATTGGGCTCCTCGGAGCACCAGGAGCTCGATGTCGTGCCCAGGTGAGCGCGACAGGGGTTATGGCCATGACGGTGAGGCGATTCGCAGCAACGAGCTCATGGCAATGGTGACGAGCTAGCTAGGCGGAAACACGCGATGCAAGGAGAAGAATGGAGGGAGGGAGGAGGAAGTAGAGGCTCACCAGGAGCCTGCAGCTGTGCAATCGTGGGCTCGGGGGAGGCTCGGCGAAGTGAATCGACGGCGGCAAGCTCAAGCGTGCCGAGGGGGAGGAAGAAGATGGCGATTCGGTGCTGCAGGGTTCCTCGTCTCCAACGGGTGCACTAGTGGACGAGGCGGTCAGCGGCGAGGCGGACGGACTCGGTGAGGCCGCGAGGAGGTCGTGGTGGCCACGAGTTGTACGGCGGCGAGGTCATGGCGGCCCTCGGATGCGGTGGGGAACGAGGGGGAGAGCGAGGAGGAGAGAACGGCCGAGATGGAGAGGCGGAGCGGGCGAGGGGTAGTGGGAGAGGGGATCAAGGAAGTGGGGAGGCGTGGGGGCCTTACCTGCCGTCGTCACCGGCGAGGTGGTTCGGCGGCGACCGCGCCCGCGGTCGCTCGAACAGGAAGGTGATCGGGGGAGCGTGGGAGGCTGGGCTGGCTTGGTGGGCCGAGGCCCAGGAGGGGGTAGAGGGCCTCTCCCACTTTTCGTTCCTCTTTTTTTAAAGCTTCTCCTTTTATGTTTTTCTACTTTCCTTTATTTCCAAAAACAAAATAGCTTTATAAAATACAACTCTGCCACCTAATGTAGTAATCTAACTTAGTTCACTGCTATAATTAACTTGGCACCAAAATAAAGTAGTTTAGTATTTTTATAAATTAAAAAGCATTTAAACAAATGTTTTAAGCATTGTTTTATTTAGCTTGCGGCAATTAGACATTATGCAAAAATGTTGGTTCACCACCAATATTAACAAGTGACTATTTGCCACATGATGAACATTTTTGTTTTCATGTTTGAGCAATTTGAATTTCAGTCTGAATTTGAAATTGAATTCAATTGGAATTTGATATGAGAGAGATCCAAGGATGATCAAACACTTGTTTAGCAAAATGATTAACTTAACCCCAGGGGTTACTATAGCACCATTACACAGGGGTGTTACACCGCCCTCCCCATCGCGCCGATACTTCGGCGCCGCAGTTCGTCGAGGGGACACATGACGATCCTCTCGCTCCCACAGTATGCTCTCGTAGACTGTCGTCCTCTAGCCGCGCCGTCACCGCTGGCGACATTATTATGGAGACACACGGCGGTCAGCTTCTCCCACGGTACGCGCATTCTAGACTGAGGCCCCGTGCATGTCGGTGTAGCACTGAATGTTAGCTGATAGACACTGTTAATCTCATTGTTTGCCAAAATAGTTTACAGTTAATATGCTCTGCTTAGGAAGCTTCCTTGCCATGTTCTGCACTCAATCTGCTTAGCTGAGATGGCATGCCACGCCCGATTAGTTGCTAAAATATCCTGCCATATATTTATTGTGACGTAGATTGCCATGGTGTAGTAGCCAACCTGTTAGGTGAAATAGCTCTACACCGTTTTATACTCGATTTTGTTGCTGAGATGGCCTTTGATGGCTATGTGCTCGGCCTCATTGACAGCTGAAACATCCTACCATAATTTGGCACTCCAATTTGTTTGCTGAATTAGCTTTACATATATTTCGTTACTTAGATCTGCTTGTCCAAATATCTTGACATAGCTTTAGACATCGACCTAGGTATTTTTTCTGGACATCATAAAAAAGCATATATGTTTTTACTGTAAATATCTAGTGGAATAACTAATTTGTATGTCTAACAGATGGACAGGACTTGGATAACTTCTTCTCGAAGATTGTCCGCTGCATATGTCGAGGGGGTTGAAAACTTCACGAACTTTATCAGAGCTGAGTACGGTGGTCCAAAATCAGATGTGCTCCGCCTGTGTAGCAGTTGTATGAATTTAGTTACAAGCCCCCAGGCAACTGTGCAAAATCATCTACACTTGTATGGGATGTCAGTCACATATACTGGGTGGGTTCATCATGGTGAAGCTGTGAACGTCAATGTTACTGACTATGTGGAAGCAGCAGCTCACCATCTTGATCTGCCTAATGCTCAGGTGGAAGAGGAGGAGGAGGTGGTGGTGGTGGAGCCAGTGAGTTTGACCAACATTGAAACAATTCTATGTAATGCTCGTGCATCTCATGAACTTTCACCTATAGAAGAAAAACGGTGGGCTCGCATGTTGGAACAATGCAACATGGTTGTCACCCCAGGAAATAAGATGTCAGTATTCTCAGCTATGATCACCTTTCTTCAGGTGCAGACATCTGAGCGGGTGACAACCAAATCATTCGATGTGATGTTGGCTGCTTTCCGCAAATCTTTCCCAGATGTGTCTGAGCTGCCACACACCTACAGTAAAATGAAGAATTTCCTTCGTGAAGTTGGAATCAGATATGATATGATCCATGCTTGTAAGAATAAATGTGTTCTGTTCCAGAAGGATTATGCCGACTTAAGTGAATGCCCAAAATTCAAATCATCAAGATGGAAAGGTGGCGATGCTGTGAAGAGGATTCCTCATAATGTTCTGAGACATTTTCCAATTATACCAAGATTTCAGAGGTTGTTTCATGATGCTGGAACAAGAGAGGACGTACTATGGCATTCTAGGCACTAGGAGTATAGAGATCAGAATGTAATGAGCCATCCATCTCATGGTAGTGACCGGAAAAGCTTCAATCAGAAACACAAAAAGTTTGATGCTGGCCAGAGAAACATTAGACTTGGCTTAGCTAAAGATGGATTTAACCCATTTGGCCACCAGAGTGCCACATATAGCATGTGGCCAGTGCTTGTTATCCCTTACAACATGCCTCCAAATGTCTGCAACAAAGAATCAAAATACATGATGGCCTTGCTCATCCCAGGTCCAAAAAAGTCCTGGAAAGGATTTTGATTTATTCATGGAGCCTCTTGTGGAGGAACTTCAACAGCTATGGAGGGTTGTTCTCACTCGAGACCTATATAGCAGCCCACCAGATGATTTCTTTCTGTGTGCTGTTATAATTTGGTGCATCCATGATTATCCGGCTTTGGGCACTATGTTAGGGCGAACGACACATGGTTATAATGCATGTGTTCGTTGTGACAACAATCCGCTGTCATACGCAATACTTAGCAAGATCTGTTACATTGGACACTGTTGTTTCCTTGCCAAGGACAAGCCGTGTCCTATAAAATACCGAAGACATGTGTTCAATGCAAAGGATGAAAACTGTGATGCGCCAAAGAGGCTCACCGGTGATGAGTTGCAAGTGGAATTAGAGAAGGCCAGACATATTACACCAGGAAACCATCCTAATAATGGTAGCGGGAAAAGGAAGCCTGGCAGGGTAGAAGAGAGATTATTGTTTACCCGCAGGTCCACTTTGTGGGACTTGGAATATTGGAAAGATTTGGATCTGTGGCATAATCGTGATGTGATGCACATTGAGAAAAATATATGTGAGAGAATTATCGGCACACTTCTTAATATTGAAGGCAAGATGAAAGAAACCTTAAAATCTAGGATTGATTTGACACACCTAGGTATCAAAAAGGATTTGCAGGTGGAAGATGAAGGTAAACCATAGGATATGGCACCAGCTGTGTACGTCTTGGACAAGGTAAAAAGAAAAGAATTATCCAAGGTCCTGTCACGTGTGAGATTCCCACAATGATTTGCTTCCAATCTTGAAAAGAGAATCAGTGCAGAAGGAAACAAGGTACAAGGGCTAAAAACTCATGACTGCCATGTCGTACTCCAAAGGGTTTTACCTGTTATCATTATAGGATTGGGCCGCCCTGACTTATACAAAGCAGTTGCAGAGTTGGACAATTCTTCGGGGAACTCTACAGTCGAAATATCAGGATAGATGCTTTGGAGCGTCTGAGAGACAATGTAGCGACCCAACCTCAGATGGTCAAGTCTCTGTGCTTAAGTGTCATCCCTGGATCGGTATGCTAACACACACAGTACTCGAGGATTTATAACAGAGGTAAATCACATGTATAAAGTAACGTAAATACTATTACCTCATTCCAAATAGCGCAAGTAACAAGGTAGTGGATTCCCATCAACACCAATGGCAAAGATGAGTGTAGAAATCGTAAGCCTAACGTATCACTTACTCGTTGTAAGAATCCTGTAACATGAGACATTGCAGCCACAAAGGGTCAGTACATTGAATGTACTGCCAAATTCACACCATGGAGCAATGCTGAATAATGACTATCGCTACATGCATATTTGGCTGGTGGAGGCTCTATGGTTACAATGTTTTTGCGAAAAGCCAATTTTTCCCTACATCAAAGGCATACATTTTATTTAACTACAAAGTTGGTTGATAAAATATTGAGAAGGTTCCTCCAACTCAATCCCAATTTAATAATCATCAACCCAACAAATTGATTAGGTAAAGTGTTGAGATCAACAGGATAATTCAAGAACTAGATACTCAAGATGTCCATAACCGGGGACACGGCTAACCATGATTAGTTTATACACTCTGCAAAGGTTTGCGCACTTTTCCCCACAAGACTCGATCTCCTCCGTTGGATTTCTCGCACTACAAGGTGTTTGAGAAATGGATGACCGAGACACAATCTTTCAGAAGCATTTGTTCTCTACTCCGGGCGGACCGGTACACCTACAATCCCCTACATCTGCTAGTCCACTTCTTTAAGAACTCACGCAAATTACTCAACTATGCCAGAGCCCATAATGGCTTGTGGATACACACGGAAGTTTCTAGCATGAATAGTCTTATGATCCCTTTGAGCCTAGGTGGCGGACCGTAGGATGCTCACACGGGTACTCCGGGATATCCTAGGACAACACTGGATTCTCCAAGTGCCCACAAGCAATCCACCCAGATGTGTATTAAATTGCCACCTTAAGTTAATCATTAATTAAACAACACTCACATGAGCAATCAAGCATAACGTAGAAGTAACTCCCAGGGGTTTGATAATAAACAGGGCAATAGGATCTACCTCATCAACTACTTCCCAATACCCACATGTTAAGAGATCCTACTGATGCAATGTGTGAAGATTGAAACTAATGCATAAAACTGGGTGATAAAGGGGGTATGATGAAAGTGTTACTTGCCTTGTACAGTTGATTAAGATGATTCACCTCATAACTCCTGATAGTTCTACTCATCACACTCTGGTCAATCTATCTTAAGCAAGCAATAGTAACCACACATGAGCAATCAAGCAATTGAACCGAAGAAAAGATCTCGGAAAACCTCGAAAACAGGCAAATAACTCTTGCAACAGAAAACAATTTCTAATAGTACCAAAATTATGTGAATTTGGCATTATCAGAAATTTTAGGTCAAGAGCTTTAATTTGCAAAAAGAATCAACTCAAACGGAGTTATAAAACTCAAGTTACGACCAAACAAAGTTTAAATACAAATCTGTTTAAATTCAAATTTTAAAACTTTCAAAACTATGTTTAAGTTGTTTTACTAGATAGAGGGGATCATAATGAAGAAGTGGGCGCTGGTTTCGTCTAATTCCGACAAACGGTTGAAAAGATGTGATCATTTGAAAATCAGGGGCTAATCTATGAATAAAATATTCACGAATAGGTCCCTGGCAGAAAAATAAAAAGAAAAGACTATCGAGCGAACGCTCGCTATCTAGTTCTAAACAGAGAACGTTCATTGAATAGATCTAACAAAAAAACTAAACCGGGTATTTTAACAAAACCGATCTAAACCGTAAAAGAAAACCAAAAAACCGGGCCGGTCTGCGATTCGTACCGGACTGGGCGAACGGGTCGGCGGCGCGGCGGTGAGGTTGGTGGGGTCGGTGGGGGCTAGGAGTGGTGGGGCGGAGCAGTGCGGCGGCGTGGATCTCCGGCGACGGCGGCTAACTCCGGTGAGGGCGCGGCGCAGCTGCGAGGCTCGAGGCTTCGTTTTTTTGCAGGAAATGGGGCTGGGGTGCTCCGTTTATATAGAAGGGGAGGAGGAGGAGGAGAAGACTTGGAGGAGGGGCGAGGCGATGCGGTGGAGAAGTCCGGCGAGGAAACGACAGCAGCGGCAGGGGCGTGCTGGAGTTGGTCTCCGACCGACGGTCGGGGACGACCAGGAGGTGGGCCGCTGGGTCGCGGCTTTCTGCAGCGCGCGCGGGGGCGAGTGGCTTGGCTGGCGCGGCCTCTAGCTGGGCCGGCCTGGCTCGGTCGGCTTCGGCCTAATTTTTATTTTTAAACATTTTTTCAGACAAGCAAAAATAATAAAAAAAAAATAAAAAAAAGAATTGAATAGGCATATAATATATCAAAATTTTCAGCAAAAGATTTTCTACAACATGAACATTTTTCTAGCATCAAATAAAATCGACGAAAATTTAAATAAAGCAAAGAGTGCTACTGGTCTAAGAAAATCCAGTAAAAATCATTTAAAAATACCAAAATCATTTCAAATTTATTTCTCTCCAATTTTCTGATGTAGGGAATCATTTTACCTAATTCCCATATATTTTATTTTTGGAGAAAAATAATTTGAATAAAACCCAAATAACTCCAAATTGAAAAATAATTTCAACAGGAGTTTTAAATTGATTCTTTGAAACTCCCAACTCATATTTCATATGTTTTGAAGAAGTCATTTTATCCTCTCTCATGAAAATCATTGAGTTGCTTCAAGTTTCTGAATTTGAAATATTTCCAAATGGAATTCAAATCTTTTCAAAACCCTTTTCATTTAATTAAATGGAAGAAGTCATGTCATCTTCTCTCTAGGGTTTTGTATTTGAAAAAAAGAATTTTAATTCATGGAGACCAGAAAGCCTCCCTCTCATTTAATTTTCAAAAGTTTCCAATTTCACTAACTTTCAGTCAATCAATCACACAACAATCAAAACTATCTATTTATTATAACATTCCAAAATTTAGAATTTTGGGATGTTATAAACAACATATCAACTATCATATGCGACTTTGAGAAGATATATCCTCCAGCCTTCTTTTATGTGATGTTCCATTTGACTATTAATCTACCTGATGAGGCACTACTTAGAGGTCCAGTACAGTATGGCTGGGTGTACCCTATTGAAAGGTGGCTAGGCACTTTCAAGGACTATGTTAGGAACAGAGCTAGACCTGATGGTTCCCTTACAGAGGCCTACATTGCTACAGAAGCGTTGACATTCTGCTCAAAATACATTGAAACAGTTGATCAGCTTAGCAAAGAGGTGGGTGAAGACAATTTCAAGATCAATATTTTTGATTGTTCTGTTCGAGTTACAGGGAAGAGTCGACAAGACGACAAACCTAAAGATTTGAAAAAAAAATGGTTTGGTATGTTCTGAATAACTGTCCTGAGATTCTACCTCATATCAAGTAAGTACTAAGTACTGCAGCTTATACATCATAATCTACTAAACTTGCAGCACATTCTTATATATTTAGATGTTTGACGTGATCACTATGTTATGAACCATCTACAAAAAGGAGTTACTACCGAAAATCCAATAAACATTGACAAACTCGTTATGGCAGGATTTGTGAAATGGTTCAAGAGCCATGTAAGCTTTTGAATTGCACTGTCAGTTTTTTAATATATTGAGTACATAAGATGATCAGCTTGTCTATTTTCTAACCATAGGTTAAGAAGATGCGGGAGCATGGGCAGGCAGTTAATGATGCCCTTTACGCACTATCAATGGGCCTTGATACTCGGGTAAGACATTATGATTCTTGCGTTGTTGGAGATGTGCGCTACAACACCCTTGCACGCGACGAAGGCAGGAAGACACAAACAGTGCCATCATGAGCACGGATACGTACGGCATAGAGACAACTGAAATGTATGCTAACATAACAGACATTGTTAAGTTGTAGTATATCTCCAGTTTCGAGGATCATCCATGTGTGCTTATTTTGTGATATCATTGGTATAACCTATTTTCCAGGATCGCAAAACCCAGAGCTGATGATTATTTCAAATCCATCAATGTCAAGGCAGCGTACCATACCAACGAGCCTTTTATTTTGGCAAATCAAGCAACACAGATATTTTTCTTGGAAGACACATTTGCACGTAGCGATGACTGGAGAGTATGGCAAATGTTTGAGCAGAGAAATTCGTTTAATGAAGTTGCACAACAAGATGATGCTTACACTGCTCCTGATGTACAAGAGTCCACAGATGTTCCTAATATCTTTGAGAACCATCACGTCAATGACGCTAGCAAAAATATTGCCTCTCGTGCTGTGGACATACAAGAGTTGATCAAGAAGAAGCCAACGTTCAAGGACATTGAGGATGAAGAAGAAGATGACACTTTGGGGAATTACGATTCAGACTGATACACATGGCGAAGATGTTGACGCTGCTCCTACGGATGATGATTAGAATGCTTTTATCGTATTTTCCTGTCAGAAGACGTTTTTTATCTACTATGTGAAATTGTGTTTGCTATGACAACTGAAACCGGATGAACGTGTTGTTTAGTATTTTGCTGTGAGAATATCACTTGTTATGTATGTTCATTTCTGTTTGGTGATTGTATGACGACTAAACATGATGACATTGTTGTTTAGTTGTACTCATATTTGGCTGTGAAAATTGAATTTGATGACATAGTTTGCTGTTGGACTACAATTTGCTCGACGTCTTCGAATGGGAACAAAGCTGACCCGACAGGGCCTCCGCTAATATATTTATTTATTACCAAAAGGGACTATGCTATTTATTTATTTGTGACCAAAAGGGGATACCCCCCAATTTCTGTTAATAGAAATCATTAGATATTCACAACACTACGCCCAGCCTGCTACACAGGTTTCCTTCATTACTAGTTTCAGCAAAGTGCTCATGTCATAGCCATTGAATACATCATGAGTGCTACATACGCTCCAAATAAAGAGACAATCATCCTACAGAGCACATCGATTTTGCCCGTTATCTTCACAAGCTCTTTCATCTCCTCATTGCTGTCAAGGCCGTTTAGTAGCTCTTGCTTGGCCGTGATCAGAGGAACTGCATCTTTCACCTTCTGCTCTGCATCTTCCTCTTCTGTCGTTCCTTCTGTTACTTGTCCAACACCTCAACCTACTGGTATTGGGATTCCTCGGCTAACCAAATAATCAGCGTAGCTGCGTTCCTCCACATCAGAAACTTCCTAGAAATACAAATCAGACGAATCTTCCCTTCTCTGCACGAATCAAATTGGAAGATCATCAACCAAACTATTAAAAATATCAGCAACTGAAAGCAGTAGAACAACACTTAAACATATTATTACCACATGATTCTGGCATTTGTAGAAGATTCGACCCAGGTTGAGGATTGTGGTTGAGACACGATGGATGAATCTATGTGATTTGCACCAGTGGCACCACACCAACGGCAGCGGGTTACGATGAGCAACCGGCTGCGGTGCGTGTGCCGACGGGGGTGTGATGAGACCAACAGGCGATGGTACGGGTGGTGACTTGGCGCATATCTGGTTGTTGCCTGCTGAAGAGCAGGTGGACGAGCAGCCAGCGGACATGGTTGCACAAGAAGATGATGCTTACACTGCTCCTGATGTAGAAGATTACACAGATGTTCCTAATATCTTTGATAACCATCACATCAATGACATTGGCAAAAAGATTGCCTGTCGGGCTGTGGACATACGAGAGTTGATCAATAACACGCCAACGTTCAACGACATTGAGGATGAAGAAGAAGATGACACTGGGGGGATTACGGTTCAGATTGATACACATGGAGAAGATGTTGACGCTGCTGCTACGGATGATGATTAGATTGCTTTTGTCATATTTGCCTGTCAGAAGACGTTTTTTATCTACTATGTGAAATTGTGTTTGCAATGACAACTGAAACCTGATGAAGTTGTTGTTTAGTATTTTTCTGTGAGAACATCACTTATTATGTATGTTGATTTGTGTTTGGTGATTGTATGACGACTAAACCATGATGACATTGTTGTTTAGTTGTACTCATATTTGGCTATGAAACTTGTATTTGATGACATAGTTTGTTGTTGGACTACAATTTGCTCGACGTCTTTGAATGGGAACAAAGCTGACCCGACAGGGCCTCTGCTAATTTATTTATTTATTAGAAAAAGGGCCTCTGCTATTTATTTATTTATGATCAAAAGGGGACACCCCCTGATTTCCGTTAATAGAAATCATTAGATGTTCACAACACTACGCCCAGCCTGCTAAAAAGGTTCCATTCATTACTAGTTTCAGCAAAGTGCTCATGTCATAGCCACCGAATACATCATGAGTGCTACATACACTACAAATAAAGAGACAATCATCCTACAGAGCACACCGATTTTTCCCATTATCTTCACAAGCTCTTTCATCTCCTCATTGTTGTCAAGGTCGTTCAGCAGCTGTTGCTTGGCCATGATCAGAGGAACTACATCTTTAACCTTCTTCTCTGCATCTTCCTCTTTTGTCATTCCTTCAATTACTTGTCCAACACCCCAACCTACTAGTATTGGGATTCCTCGGCTAACAAAATAATCGGCGTAGTTGCATTCCCCCACATCAGCAACTCCCCAAAAATACAAATCAAACAAATCTTCCCTTTTTGCATGAATCAAATTGGAAGATCATCAACCAAACTACTAAAAAATCAGCAACTGAAAGCAGTGGAACAACACTTAAACATATTATTACCCCATGATTCGGGCATTTGTAGAAGACTCGGCCAGGGTTGAGGATTGTGATTGAGATGCGACGGATGACTCTGCGTGATTTGCAGCAGTGGTACCACATCAATGACAGCGGGTTGCGATGAGCAACCGGCTATGGTGCGTGTGCCGGCGGGGGTGTGATTTGACCCACAGGCGATGATACGGGTGGCGACTTTGCCCATAGTTGGTTGTTGCATGCTGAAGAGCAAGTGGACGAGCCACCAGCGAACATGGTTGTTGCGGCCAGAGCTTCTGATGCTAGCCAGAGTAAGTAGAGAAGACGAGAAGCAAACGTTCGATATGTCAGCTTCATTACTTGGAGAGTAGCATAGCACCATATATAGTCATAGTCTAGGTTTGGATTCAAACCAGTTACAGGAGCATGTCTCTCTTTTTTCTAAAACTCAGCAACGTCTCTTTACTAGTACACTAGCTGGTTCTGTACGCCTTCTCAAGCCTTTGATTTTCTTTTTTGTGAGGAAGGAAGGAGGAGAAAATTGAGGGTTCCTGGGACTCGAACCCAAGACCTCTCGGTTGAAAAACAAGGGTGCTAGTCATTTATATGGCGGTTCCCTGGGAGGAGGATGACAAACGAACGCATTTTCCTCGCAGTTTTAGTTGTGACTAAATATCAAACGGTCGCAGTTTCGGGAATGTTATCTGGCGAACGAGCCCAGTTTTTCTTTTCTTCCTATATATAAAAAATATGCTACTTTGTGTCGGCTTAGTCAACAAACGATTAATACAACCTTGAGCGTTGGATTGACATTCAACGTCTATCGTGTTTCTTCAGTCTCTTCTTCCTCCAGCCGCCGAAGCCAAACCAGCGCTGGTGGGACCCGCTGCTCCTACCTCCCATGGCTGATTGTGCTACTACACACACATCATGGCCACATCACACCCTAAAACTCTGTTCATCTTCCCCGGCTCCTGTTCATTCCTATTAGAGGCCTCACCATCGTCCTTTGCCTTGGTTTGCACGCCGCGGCGCTGCCCCCCGGTGTTGTCAACATGGTCAACAACCGAGAGGAATAAGGAGATGAATGTACATGGTGAGGATGACAGTAGGGACCCACTAGGATCATGGTAGTAGGCAAGCAAGTGCCTCCTTTATTACAAGAAAAAAGGGTTCCTCCTAATGGTTTCCTGACATCTGGGTCACACGCCACTATCAACGTAGTCAATAAGTGAGATAACTCCACAAGGAGCGGCAGACACCTGGGACCCAGGAGCGTGCGTAGTAAATTTTTTCGGGACGGAGAAGGGTATCAACTGGGTTGTGCGGGAGATGTGGCCCGTCTAGCCCAGGATTTTATTTCATATGTTTACCACATGACCAGCCCAGTTTTTTTCCTTTTTGAAAATGGCTAGCCCAGCTATTTTGTTTTTTGCAGAATAACCAATGTAGGCCTACTTGCTTTTCTACACCCTACTGGGCCAGAAATCTATCAAGACGAGGAGGGATGCAACCGGGCTTGACATGTCTCTAACGTATCTATAATTTTTTATTGTTCCATGTTGTTATAGTATCATTCTTGGATGTTTTACAATCATTTTATATCATTTTTTGGGATTAACCTATTGACATTGTGCCAAGTGCCAGTTGGTGTTTTCTGCTTGTTTTTTACATCGCAGAAAAGCAATATCAAATGGACTCCAAGTGCAATGAAACTTTTTATGGATTTTTTAGAACAGAAGACACAAGATGGGCCAGAGAAGCACCTGGGGGTGATACGTCTCCATCATATCTATAATTTTTTATTGTTTCATGCCAATATTATACAACTTTCACAAACTTTTAGCAACATCGTATCTATAATTTGGACTAACCTATTGATTCAGTGCCCAGTGCCAGTCATGTTTGTTGCATGTTTTTTGTTTCACAGAAAATACATATCAAACAAAGTCAAAATGTAATAAAATTTTAGGAGAATTATTTTGGAATATATGTGATTTTTGGGAGTTGTAATCATCGCAAACGAGGGCCCACAGAGCCCACAAGACACCAGGGCGCGCCCTAGGGGCCAGGCGCGTGGTGGAGGGTTGTGCTCACCTCATACGTTGGTTGGAGATCTACTTCAGGAGCAAGCAAGCTTATATACAGAAAAAAATTGTGTTAAAATCTCAGTGCAATTGGAGTTATGGATCTCTGGGAATATAAGAAATGGTTTTCGGCCAGATCTAAGAATGCGAAATAGAAGAGAACAGAGAGGGAGATTGTCGTGGTTTTGTTACCGCAAATGCCCTAGTGAAAGGTCTTGGGTGTAGAGCCATCGCACTATTTTAGCTTAAATGGGTTGAACGGGACAAAGGACACAGATAGTTTACCCAGGTTCGGCCCCTCTCAATGAGGTAAAAGCCTACGTCCTGCTTCTAGTTGTATTGCTTGTGTTTCCATTACAAGGGAGCGAATACGCTTGACCTAGTTCTCGATTGTCTATTTTGTTTACTTAACCCACCGCCTGGTTACCCCTTTATATACAGGTTGATGCCCGGCGGCTTACAGAGTCCCAGCGGGCCCACATAAATGTGACCGGCTCGGTTTCTAACTAAGCTTGCCTTACAGAACAAGCCATCATATGGCAGCTCACACCTTTGGGCCTCAAGTCACCTCCGGGTCTTGGGCCTTCAATAGGCTTTCTCTATGAACTGCCATCTTCATGTCTTCTTGGACCTTATCAGGCCTCTTCGTCTTTAAGCCTCCAATGGCATGACCAGGGCCCTCCTGGGTGGGTCGTACCTAGTAGTTATATCCCTAACATTAGGCCCCAGGTTGATTTGAACTTGTTCACATCAATGTTCACTGCTTGACTTAGCAGAATCTTCCATCATCAATTCCTGACCAATTTGCAGTAACCTGCCATGACGTCATATCATAGAACCATGGTAACCCACCATGACATCTTGCACATTAACTCTACAAAAAGCCCAGGACATCTCAACAAATCCTTATCTTAATAAACTTCCTGAAACTCGAGGTATCCATATAGACGCATAATCATTTTCGGCCTCCTCGATTCCCGTGCATGCCACCTAGTCACTTCCTTAGAAATAGGGATAGGGGCCCTTCCTGTCACCTTTTACCCTGTCCTCACACCTTCTTCTTCCTCCTCGCGACTCCGCTGCGACCGACCTCCGCCACCGTCGTCCTTCGTCAACATCACCAACTCTGGCCGCTACATCGACCTGAAAAGACCAGAAAACTACAGTGCACCTCTGCTGTACATCAGTATAAGTAAGTACTCACCTTTCCTCATAACAGATCCGCATTAGGGTTTCCGCCGTTCTTCGGTGTTCTTCACCATTCTTCATTTTTCTCTTTTAGAACATGCAGTTTGATCTAAACATGGCACTGAAGTTGTGCGGTAGTAGTTTTAGCATCCTTTTGCAAACATAGCAGATACCCTTTCTGTACAAGATCCGATCTAAGAACCCGAGTTCTTCCGCTGCCGCAACCTTAGGTTTAAAATTTATTTTCTTTTCTGAGCTGCTGTAGATCCAAAATAATAGAACTGATCCATGGAACCTCTTTTCTCAGGACTTAGCAAAATTTCACTCATAGGTCTACAAATACTTGTGAACTGCAGTCTTCCGGGCGGCTTACATGATAGGCCGTAACCCACCAAACACCATTAGTCCCACCTTAAACCTCCAGTATATGTTCAGAATCTGCATAAGTTGTCATTGTCTTCTGGTTTAACCATGTCAACCTTTACGACACTCATACTCTGCATCCGAATTGGCCTTGCATAATGTATTTGCTTTCTGATCACTTGACGGTTTTAACATCATAACCTTAACCCAGAAATATTTCCCTTCTAGGTTTTTCATCAACAAAATGACAAAAACCATCACTTCATGCAACTGGGTTGCCTCCCGGGTTAGAGAGCAAACACTGAATGAACATGTTCAAGTGGGCATTTTAGCCACAAAGAACATTATCCACTAGAGAGTCCCAGGAACGAAGACCACCCCTGACCCAAAAGAAGGCGAAGTTGTAGTCTTTACTGATCACATGCTCCGGGGATTCACTCCACCCGGCTCAAAATTCTTTCGTGATGTGCTACATTTCTTCCAACTCCATCCACAAGACATTGGGCCCAACTCTGTTTCAAACATCTGCAATTTCCATGTTTCTTGCAAAGTGTACCTTCAACAAGAGCCCACTGTAGAATTGTTTAGGGAATTTTATTACCTGAACCGCTAGACCGAGGTCATGGATGGTCCCATCCTAGAATTAGGTGGCGTTTCAATTCACAGATGGAAATAAGCCACCTTTCTTGCCGCCGCACCTCCCAGTCATCCTAAGGACTGGAACCAAACTTGGTTCTACTGCAAAGACACATCTCCAGAAGATGAAAAACCTCTGTCGGGTTATCATGAAAGCCAGCTTGGCAACAGACATCTTCTCCCAGAATGGATCAGCACTGAAGAACGGGCCAAGTATATGCCCATTTTTTCAAAGATTAGAGCCTTAATGGCCAATGGTCTGACTGGAGTCAATCTAGTTCGATGCTGGGCCCCATGGAGAATCTTACCCTTAAGCGGTCGATCTGGCTTAATGTGTGAGTATACTGGCGATGTCAAAGATCCCCAGTGCCACTACCAAATAGAACTAGATGATGACGAGATCAATAGGATGGCCAAGACATTGCTGAACTAGAACTTGGAAACTTACAAAAAAAAGGCTTGAGTCCTTTCTGCACCCTCAACAAAGCCCCAACTGTAAGTATTGTAAACAACTTGCAACTTATTCATTATTTACTTAAATTGTCTTCTCATTATCACTTGACCTTCGTAGGCTGATTCTTCTTTCTAGAACAAGAACCTTCAGGATAAACCGGCCAAGAAGACCAGGTTAAAGAATAAGGCTCCCAAAAAGCCTGCCAAGAAGAAAATGAACACCTCAGAGCTATTCTTTGAATGACGACGAGTCGGAGGTAGAACTTGATTCCCTTGGCTCTTTCTTTATACACCTTATTGGCGCTGAAAACTCTCAGGATGGCGTGGAAGGAAGTCAGGCGAATGTTGAAGAGGTAACTATCATTTCCTCCGACTCATAACCTCTGCCAAGATAGAAATTTTTTTGAAGCGAGCTGGAAAGTACGGTTTTCTCACACTTTAGCTTACTTGGATGCCAACTTTATTTTCAAGAAACAGCAGCATGAAGTTTGCCACACAACCCGGAATAGTGGAGGTGGAGAACTTTGCTTTGGTTTACCCAACACACCGGCTCCTTGCATACGTCGGAAAGAGGTGCCTCAGAACTCAATCTATTTTTATCCAAAAGCGGGTCTTATTCGCCCACCACTTAATTCGTCCGACTCAAATTATCAGGGAACTCCTCACTCTTCTTCTAGCGACTCAACTGTGACACTCGAAAAAAATTTATTTAATTTTCAACAAAAACTTTGTTGGTTATGAAGAAGGTCGTTTAAATCCTTCCAAAAACCTCTCTCTCAAAATTTTTCCCCTGGCAAGGATTTTATTTTTTTGTATCTTCTTCAACTTTGGTGTTTGTATTAAAAAAAACTTTCTTCTGATTGTTCCCTTCTCAAATATATTTTTGGAATTTATTTATTTTCTTTTAAGAAGAAATCCTATGAGTTTTGGGGCTTCTTTCTTTTTTTGAAACCACCCATGGTTTTACCATGTCTCTTATGGTAAATCCTCCCAAAACCCCTCACTCCACTTTGGGGTAATCCAAACTTCCTGCTGCAACAAGTCCAAACCATTTTTGGATTTTATTTCATTTATTTTACTTCCCAAAACAATTCCGTCAATTATTTTAAGCCTAGATGATTTACAAAGGAAGTACCTTATTTCCTTTGAGTTTTGATCTCAAACCAACTCCTCTGGATAGTCCTTAGCACCCCCAACCTAGATCCATCAAGATCCACTCTTCTTCTTTTCAAAATTTTCAAGTTTCAGCCTCTGCATGTTTGGACCAGATTTGTCAAATTTGGTGAAATTCATATCTTCTCTTCTCCAAAAATTCTACCAAAATTCAGGCAGCCCCCAGATGCAATGAGAGGACACCCCACCAAAAATCAGCTCAAGGAAAATTCCCCACATGCCAAAATAATTTTGTCGAACACTTGGCCGGCACTGTTTCTGTAGACTTTCAGAAAATTCAAAGTTTCAGAATTCAGTCAGTGTCGTTTTTCGTCAGTGGCTTGTCATCCATCACCAGTGCGCCCTGGCGCGTTGCGCACGGCCTCTCCTCCCTGGCCAGAGCACCGCACGCCCTCTTGGACGGGTGCAGGTGTCGGCGGCGGTGAGCATCACCGACGCCGGCAGCTTCTGCAGTGGCAGAGCCACCCGTGGCGGCCAGCGAGAGCCCGTGCCAGCTCGCTACGCCGTCCGGCACCGCCCATCGCTCCCTTGCCCTCTGCGTGGCCTCATGCATGCCAGCGCACCCCGCAGCACCGTCGCCGTGGCCCGGCAAGCACAGGGTGCGCCCTCTGCCGCCGACGGGCCCGTGCCGCCCCGTTCCGTCGAACCCACCCAAAGCACCTAATCCGAACTCGTTTAGCGCTTAAACGGAACCAGAGGAACTCCACGTTGATGCCCAACTCCCTAAACTCCCCGACCAAGCTCTGCGCCGCCGTAACCATCGCCGGAGATCTCCTTTCTCGGCCACCGCCTCGGATCGCCTATAAAAAGGGGCCCTAAGCTCGCTCTCGAGCAAGCACCACCACTGCACCCCACCAACACCCCGCCAAGCCACTAGGAGGACCTGGAGGAGGTCTCCTCCCCCAACCTCGGCCGCCCCGATCAGCCTCGGCCACCAGCTCGATCCACTCCGGTGAGGCCATTCCCGCCGCCCAAACCTCATCAGTAGTCTCCTCGAGCACCCAGTGATCTAACCCAGGCTTCAATTTGACCTCCGCAGCCCTCCCCAACGAGATCCAACTCCACCCGAGCCGCTGTCCGCCGGAGCAAGGACCGCCGTCGACGTGGTGCTCGCCGATGACCACCACCACCACCCACCGACGCGGAAGGACACGCTGAGCACGTAGGTACTCTCCGATCCTCCTAACTCGCCGTGGATCGCCGCCGGCGACCACCGCAGCTCTCGGGCGCCGACGAGCTCTGTTTCTTCCCCATTTGAAATTTCAAACCTGACGGGTGGGACCCCCCCATCAACCTCTCTTTCTTTTAAGTGAAACGTTTTCTGAAAGCGTCTTCTGCCAAAGTACGTCTCCCTTCTAGGCCGGCGTATTCTCAAACGAAACGTCTTCTGTTTTATAAAATGAACCCTGAGAAGTTTCTGTTTCATTCCAGAAAGGTCCCTGGATTAAAACCCTTATAACTTTTAAACAGAAAATGATTTTTGATTGATTCTTTTTCTGTCCTCTTTAAATTTTTGTCTAATGTTTTATCATATTTATTTGAAAAATATTTGGAATTCCTTTTGTGCACCTCACGGTATTTACGTTAGCGCGTATGTTTCTTTATACCATAGATACCGAAGGAGGTGACGGAACCACGAACTTCACCGAGCTAGGCTCCGACTACTCTGAACCAGGCAAGCATGTTTGAACTTTTGATATGATGAGTGTCTTTGGCATGATTGCATTAAGTAGTTTCATGGCATGTTTATGAGTATATCAATGAATGTCATAATACATGCAAAGTTGAAGCAAGTGAGTTTTGAAAATCCATAAGTTGTTGGATATGAGTTTGCATGGCCATGTGATGGCATGAGAATGGGTAAGATGGCAGTGTTGTAGCATGCCAGTCTTATGCCAGACTATTTGACTCCAGTGTCAACATGAATCAGTCCAGTTTCCATCCGTTTTCCCTTCCTGTACTACCACATGTTTTCCTCAAGGGATACGGCCTAGTAAGTTGCAAACCGCTTTCCTGGTACACACCAAATCAAGAGGCCGTGATGAGGGTTCCATGGCCCTGGATTAAAGCCAGTCATCCGGTCAGGGGGCATGGGTGTTTCCGGTTGGGACTGAGAGGGGGGCACCCCTTAGAGAGCGCGTATATAAATTTGATCCCATGCTATTCGAGATTGTGATCTCCCCGTCTCAAAGTTTTTCTTGAACGCTGTCTAGGGTGATTCCTGGCATCGTGAGGTGGGATGGGTGTGTACTGGTTAGATGTGTTTCTTCCAAAATACCGTAAACGGAACTAGTCCTTCGTGACTACGGAAATCCGTTGGCTGTGGGAAATTTAGTACAAACTCTGCAGAGTCAAAAATCCTTTGAATCATCTTATCCCTGTCCAAGTACTGTGTTCAACTTATCTTGTCCAGTGTCAGTCTCAGTGACAAAAACTCCGGTGAACCACATGAGTGTTATGTCCGGTTAAATGTTTATTCCTGTGGATGGATTAACCCGTTTATTATTGTGTGTAGAATATTTATTATGAGTTTTATACCTTTGTGAATTTATCAGATATGAATAAGGAAATTCAAGCCCTTTCTGTGATGTCGCTCAGACGTCCGACTGTGGCACGCTCGTTATTTACTTTCGATATAAGCCCTTTCTGAGATGTCGCTCAGACGTCCGACTGTGGCACGCCTGTTATTTTACTTTCGATATAAGCCCTTTCTGAGATGTCGCTCAGACGTCCGACTGTGGCACGCTTGTTATTTACTTTCGATATAAGCCCTTTCTGAGATGTCGCTCAGACGTCCGACTGTAGCACGCCTGTTATTTTACTTTCGATATAAGCCCTTTCTGAGATGTCGCTCAGACGTCCGACTGTGGCACGCTTGTTATTTACTTTTGGTATAAGCCCTTTTTGTGATGTCGCTCAGACGTCCGACTGTGGCACGCTTGTTATTTACTTGTGATATAAGCCCTTTCTGCGATGTCGCTCCGACGTCCGACTATGGCACGCATGTCATTTATTTTTCAGTATAAGCCCTTTACGTGGTGTCGTTTGGACGCCCGACTGCGGCATGATTATTTATTTGTTCACCCTTCGAGGCGTCGCTCCAGACACCCGATCGGTTTTTCAGTTATTCTATTGGGATTTCGGGCCGCCCGACTCCCTTTTTACTTATCATGTTGTGCCAATATTTATGAAATTGAATGTGCATTACTAATTACTAATGACGCATTCATGCATGCATTTGTTATATCTTATGTCCGAACTGTCTTGCGAGGACTTTCAAAGTACTCACCTGGCTTGTTGATTTGGCCAGATGTTGACAAAGGCGATCTCATGGATGAAGAGTTTGATAGCGAGTCCGAAGCCTAGAGGAGTCCCAGTCAGTCTCGACTGATCCTGGATTTGGTTACTGTATTATATCCGCTTCCGCTACCCGAATAAATTCATCGAGCCTCACCTCGACGCTCGATGAGCTGCCAGTTTAGGAGTCATATTATCCACTCTCCACTGTGATATTCCACCACCACTTTTATCTCGAGTCAGTAGTATGCCACCACACCATTGTGTCATATCTGCCATTATGTATAATTATTGGCATGCTCGTAATAATTTGTTGAGCAGCCTTAGCTCGACCTTGTAATATATTATATGCTACTGGCTTACTGTATCAAGAATTTTGTCTACCAGTAAGGAGGATTTTCCTCATACTGGACTCAAAAGATCGGCTTCTCAATAAACATTTTATTGGAAAACCGGTCGTGACAAGCTTGGTATCAGAGCCAGGCTGACTGTAGGAAACCACTAGGTGCGATCGCTAATCGGTTATTAGCATAAGAGCTAATTCATATTTTTGCAAATGTACTCATTTTCTGACAGTCAGCATAAATTTATGATCTGACCATTCAGAATTTTTGTCTAATGTTTTATCATATTTATTTGAAAAATATTTGGAATTCCTTTTGTGCACCTCACGGTATTTACGTTAGCGCGTATGTTTCTTTATACCATAGATACCGAAGGAGGTGACGGAACCACGAACTTCACCGAGCTAGGCTCCGACTACTCTGAACCAGGCAAGCATGTTTGAACTTTTGATATGATGAGTGTCTTTGGCATGATTGCATTAAGTAGTTTCATGGCATGTTTATGAGTATATCAATGAATGTCATAATACATGCAAAGTTGAAGCAAGTGAGTTTTGAAAATCCATAAGTTGTTGGATATGAGTTTGCATGGCCATGTGATGGCATGAGAATGGGTAAGATGGCAGTGTTGTAGCATGCCAGTCTTATGCCAGACTATTTGACTCCAGTGTCAACATGAATCAGTCCAGTTTCCATCCGTTTTCCCTTCCTGTACTACCACATGTTTTCCTCAAGGGATACGGCCTAGTAAGTTGCAAACCGCTTTCCTGGTACACACCAAATC